>NW_021170830.1:53513-71411 GCF_002162155.2 Triticum dicoccoides
CAAAAAGTGTGTTTGCACACGAACACGTCACCGTGTACCCTCGATGCCGAGGGTGATGCACCGCAGCTCACGTCGAAGGAGACCCGACCGGAAGCGCGGTACGCAGGCAATCCGGTGGGCGCTTTTGAAGACCTGAAACTCCGCACGCCCGGGAGGGACCCCGTCTGGACACACGGTGGCTATGGGCTGCCCTAGGTCGACCTGATCGCCCCTAGGGCCTCGAGGTTCGCCGCCCTGCAAAGAAAAAGAATAGACGAAGAACGAGGAAGAAGAAGAACTAGGGTTAAGGAGAAAAGATAAAAGATAAAAAATGATAGATGAATTGATCGATTGTGTCTTGTTCAATTGGCCGTCAACCCTTAGGTATATAAGAGGCGGCTGGACTTCCCGTGCACGGAAAAGGCTTGGATTCACGTCCAAAACCCTAGTCAAATTCGGATTGGTTTGTCCAAACTTTCCAAAACTGTTCGGTTTAAACTGGCTGCACTTTGCGGGTCCTTTTTGTGGTGGTAAACGATCTCGGATGGAAACGAGCCCAAAAGCAATCTTGACCGTTTCGACGTGACGAACAACTTTCATGTTGAACATTTTTCGATTTGAGGCCATATTCTGGGCCAAAACGGTCACGCAGAACACCTGTTCGCTCGCGCTACCCATCAGACCTATGTCTGGTGGGGCGCGCCACATCTTGCCTCGTGACAGGGCCGCACTCTGATAGCTCTAACTTTTGCACACGCATTCGGATTGGGACGTTTTTATATCAAAATCGGCCGTTTTGACGAGACGAAGACAATTTGGGTTGATCATATTTCCATACGAGGACATCTTAATTGGGTTTCAAGCCATTCTTTAATCTGGTGTCAACATGAGCATCTCTGAAGTTGTCATAACTTCTGCATCCGAACTACATTTTAGACCATCTTCATATTCATCTTGATCTTCTCGAAGAGAGCTATCTCATAGTGACTTGCAATAGTAAGTTTAAATTACTCTTGACATACCTTCAAACCACTCTTTATAAATGTGCCACTTTTGAGCATCAACACAAAGATGAAGTTGAACTCTACTACTGATGATGGAGTCAAGTGGCGGATCCACCGTGGTGAGCAGGGGCTGCTACCCCAGGTCTCCGGTGGTGGAGCAGCCACAACTGACTACCTATCCTTCCTCCACAGGCAGCGGCAGCAACCAGAGCACACAGTTCAATCATGGAGTAGAATATAAGCATTTTCTTTGTTCTCCTTCTCCTGTTTATAAGAGTATCTCCAGCCGTTGGCCCTCTAGGGGGCGTCTAAAATCGCCCTCTAGGGGTGAGCCGGCGCAAAAAATTGGCCTGAGGGCGAGTTGGTCCCCAGCCGCCGGCCCCAGGGGCCGTCCCCAGGCGCGTTGAAAAAATTAAAAAATATAGCAAAGTCCAAAGTTCGGCGAAGTTCGGCATATATTACATTAAAAAAGCGGGGTTTTATTACATAATATATATAACTAAAAAAGGAACTGGCTAAAAGCGGAGTAGTCGCCGTCGTCGCCGTTGTCGCCGTCGTCGTCTGGCTTCTCCTCATTGACGCGGCCGTCCCTGGTGGACCCCTGACCGGCGTCGCCTATGCGGGCTGGTGGCGGCGGCGCGGCGTTGTCGTCGCTGTCCTCGATGACGATGATTCCTCCTTCGTCGCGGCCCCGGCGGCGCTACGCGAATCGCCGCAGGGCGGCGCACTGGCGCTCCCTCGCCATCTTCAGGGAGTCCGCGCGCGCCTATTCTAGGGCCACGTCGTCGTCGAGCTCGACGTGGCCGCCGTGCTCCGTCTTCACCGTGGGGAGGCCCGGCTCCGTCTTCACCGGCGCCAGGCCCGGCTCCGTCTTGGGCTTGACAAAGCGCGGAGGAGCCGACGAGGAGGCGCGCCGGCCGCCCTCATTGATGACGATGCCGGCGCGTCGAGTACGCCGGCCGAGCGGCGTCTCCGCCGTGGGCTCGGCCTTGACGCCGAGCAACGCCGGAGCGCCGGACGAGTGTGAGGAAGAGCGGGAGGAGGTGGAAGAAGAGGAGGCGCCGAACCTCCTGGGCAACCATTGCCCGTCGCGTCAGCGGTGAGCCGGGGCCGTGGCGGCCGCCCTCGCCGGGGGATATGCCAACGGCGGGTCGTTGCCGCCCTCGAGATACGTCAGAACACCCTCAAGGGTGCAGCCGGGGACACCCCACCACAGGTGGCGTCCCTCGCTGTTCTTCGGTCCGGCCACCACCGGCGCACCGTTGGTGGACGCCATCCTCTGCTGCTGCCGGCGCTGGAAGTACGCCGTCCACGCCGCTATGTTGTCGGCGGCGTACTCGGGGAGGGCGAGCTAGGCGTCGGTGAGGGAGGCGCGCACGACGTCGACCTCGTCGGCGAAGTAGCCCGGTTTCGCCACGGCGTCGGGCAATGGGTAATGGGCACTTCCCCGTTGCTGAGTCTCCACCCCGTTGGCCAGGCACGCATGTCCGGCGGCGCCGGGATGTTCGCCTGGAACAGGAGTCAAGACTCCTGTTCGCGGAGCGAGCGGCGGCCGAAGCCGTTGGCCGCGGCCTCATCTCTGGGAGAGGGAGGGCTCGGCGGCGGCTCTCGGGGGAGGTAGAGGGCGGGCTAGGTCTGATGTGGCTGGTGTGGCCAGAGGCGAGGGAGGCCACCGGCTTATATAGAGGCGCCGCCCCGTGTGTACGCGTGCGAGGGAGGGGGGGCGTCGGCGCGCCGCCCCGTGACGCGCTGCCCGTGAGGAACCAATGGTAAGGCTGACCGGCGGCAGCCTTGCCATTGATTCCCCGCGGGAAACCGAGTCGTTCGGGGAAGAAGACGCGCGGTGTCGCTGACGCGGCAGGCCCGCGGCACTTTCGCGCCAAAACCACTCGCCCCAGCACCCGCGAGCGCGCCGAGTTTGGCCTGGGTCCGCCGGCGCTAAATTTGGCCCATGCCTGCGAAAATCGGGCTCCTGGGGACGCGACTGGGCCGATTTTTCTGCGCCGGCGCGAAAAAAACGCCTGGGGAGGCCTTTCTGGGGCGCGGCTGGAGATGCTCTAAGGCCCACATGTACTGAATAATCATCAATTCGAACAACATAATGCTAGTATTATATCACAAAAAATATTCCATAAAAAACTTCTAAATATATACCATTTATGATATACATTTGGTGTTACTTTGATTAAATGGTTAATTTAGGGATACACTTGGGCCTTATAAATCAAAAGAGGGACTATCTAGTATAATTCGCCCAGCCGCTAATACGCATCATGCATTCATCTTAAACTCGATGTAGTATAATCGAAAAATGATGTACAAGGGATTCTTGGCTCTATGCACAAGAGACTTGCATGCATGATGCATGCCTGAGTGATCACAACAATTGGCATGAGTGTTTTGCTGACTATACATTGTCATGCCAATTGCATTCGTTGAGCTAGCTTTGTACTGTTCCTGGTGCGGCTGCTATGAGATGCAATCTTGGGGCTGCCATGGTCGTTGACCAAGGATCGGTCCTATGAAGATAAGTATAACACATGCGACAAGGAATACATTCCTGAAAGTAACTTTGATTTAACTTTGGCAGGTCCATCATCTTTCTTTTTACATTCTACACAAATTAAAATAGTTTTGACTTATTTTTTTACATGCTCTATCAAGTTTAAATTAGTGTGATATTTTGGATTATGACATGAGTTGAATGTAAATTTGGCAACTAGTTTTTGTCTATTAAGTATATGTACCACAAACAACTGCACCCAGAAAGGGCTGGAATTTTCTGATCTGAGGTACATATGAACCGCCAAAAAAAGATATAATGAATACAAAAGATTCATGTCTATAGAGGATGGTTACAAGTATGTGTATGTAAATTCTGAACATAAACATGACAATACTATGTGACATGTAAAAACGGACAAAATGGCTAAGGAACAGCGCAAGTCACAAGTAGAGCAATCTAAAATAGATTTCTCCACGTTGGAAATACACGATTTTTTATGCCCATCAACCGGGTGGGTCTAAAAGCACTACCAGATAATTAACTGGAAGGTAGGTAGATTAGTAGTGCATGTGGTCGCCTTTATAGTTCGGTCGGCCGGCTGCTAACAATGAGAAATATGCATGGACCTGCCATCGCGTGGACATTATTTAAAGGCCTCACGCACACATTCTCCTTCCTCCCCAAAGAAAACTATCTATAGCCCAAGCTGCTAATTCTTTAAAACAAAGAAGCAACGGTTAATTTCCATGGCGTCCGGCAGTGCTGCTACTCCTGCGTTCAGCTACGAGCCCTCACCATGGATCGACTTCTTTGCTGGATATGAGCCACCGCCGCTACAGGTATAATAAAATCTAACTATCTATGGCACAAAATGTCACCATGCACGAAGGTATTTATTTGTAATTATTGTATGCATTTTTGTACTAGTACCTACTACTCCGATCTACGCTGGGCCAGCCCAAGAGGTTGCAAAATATACA
Source organism: Triticum dicoccoides (assembly GCF_002162155.2). NCBI lineage: Eukaryota > Viridiplantae > Streptophyta > Magnoliopsida > Poales > Poaceae > Triticum > Triticum dicoccoides. The sequence goes on from NW_021170830.1 coordinate 57,983, forward strand.
CCATGCACCCACTACTTGCAGGCCCAAGTAATTACCATATGTGCTCCTCTAGAGATCCATGTCAACCGGTTGCTTATCGTGTGTACTTCACTAGTCGACACTTCTTATAGTATCTGAATATGTGTACAGACTTTATATTTCACATATCCAGCAGTACAGATTTGTCATATTGAGATGTCTACTTTGTATATTATCAACATCACTCATAGTCATAGCGTACATCGTCTAGTGTAACTCCATGCTTGAGTAGAAGCAACTTGAAACCACATGCATGCTTTTGAAATGAAATATGCTGGCCACGGCCGACACCCTTAGAAGATACATGTGAATAGCCTTTGGTTGGCATATGTTGGAAAGTTGGACTCAATGAAAGGATATATGGTTATTCTATAGAGTCATGTACTTTTGGTCCATTTTCTTTCATTGGATATACAAGTTGTTAGATTTTTTTCCAACTATTTTTGGTTTTGGTGACAATTTTTTTACCTAGCTAACCCTTGTCCCTTTCGGTTAATTAAAAATGTATGCACTGCAGAAATCCAAGCAGTGGATGACGCTTAGGGCAAAAAAACTGAAGGAAGACATATGTATGTTGTTTAAAACCAGCAATGACACAGTGGTAAAAATGTCCTTAGTGGATACACTACAACATCTCGGAATCGATCACCACTTTGAAGACCAGATTGACACCGCTATGAGGCAAATCCTGAAGAGTGAATTTAGTAAGTACAACCTCTATGAAGTGGCCCTTCGGTTTCGCCTGCTGAGGGAACATGGACACTGGGTATCTCCAGGTATATGTATATTCCTAACAATTTTTTCTTGTTATACATAGTTGGTTACGAAAAGTCATGATGTACAAATTTTTAACTAGCTAAGAAATTGAGTTATCAAGAATAGATTGGTAACCTTATTTGCAAAATTATTTCATAATGTGGACGACATGTCTACAACAATAGAAGCTCCATTGACAATGTGGTCACGAGAACACCAACAACATTTATTTATTGATTTATAGATGTTTTCAATCGATTCAAAACTGAAGATGGAAGCTTCATCAATGATATAACAAATGAGCCCAGGATACTATTGTGTCTATACAATGCATCTCATCTTCTAGTTCATGGTGAGCTGGCACTCGAAGAAACCATAGCTTTTGCAAGGCATCATCTTGAATCATGTAGTGGTAGTTTCAAGACCCCCCTAGCTCAACAAGTCCAACGTGCCCTTCACATACCAATGCCAAGGACAAATAAGAGGGTCGAAATGCTACATTATATCCTAGAGTACGAACAAGAGGAGCATAACCCAATCCTACTGGAGCTTGCCAAATTGGATTTCAACATTCAGCAAAATGTCCACTCGAAGGAGCTGAAAGCTATTACCAGGTATGTTATTGATCTTTCTTATATAAACAGAACATATATATAACCCAGTAATGATTCACGGGTGGTTGCCCTCGCATACTACATCTTCAAACAAACAAAAAACCAGAAGTCTAGTTACTACTACATTTCTTGTACTTAACATCATTGAAAATAAGAGTTTACGTGGTCGCATTTTTGATTAATATGAGAATTCATATTCATTAATGGTTCATGATGCTTCAGTGTTTCATTAGTTCCTGTGCATTGTAGAATAATTACATGCACGGTGTAGTGATAGAGGAATGCACATGCTTTTAATAATAATTGAGCATTGTCTCTTTTATCTCTTAATGAGGCTAGCGATGTTATATTCTATGTGGACTATTTATGTACTAGTTCAGATAACATTGCTTAATTAATTCGCAGGTGGTGGAAATATTTTTCTGGATATATTGAGCTAAGCTTTATCCGCGATCGTGTGGTGGAGGGTTATACATGGGCCTCTGTGTTGTACTATGACACAAAATTTGAGCTCACTCGAAGTATGATCACAAAGATGATTGTACTGATTACCACATTAGATGACATATATGATAACCATGCCACCCTAGAGGACAGTTGGAAGCTACATGAAGCAATACAAAGGTGGGATTGATTAATCTCTACATTTTATCTCTCAAATTGTCAATGCATCTAATGTATATTCCACTAAGATAACCATTCCATATCATATCAGTATGTCCTTAGAATCACTGGCAATCACGGTCAGTAAATATGTGTGCAACGTGATTTTTCCATGATGTTTAAAGTGATCAAGTAATTATGAACATGCATGTACTGGATAATAACTATTTTTAGTATTTATGAAGAAGTAATTGAACACCCTGCATTACCGCGACCATAAGAGTGCAATTCTAACAAGAAAAAAGTGGTATACAAATCATGCTTCAAACCAAGAGCATATTACTATTCTTTAGATAATTACCGCGTCCGGACGTGGACGAGCTGAATCCAATGGTGGATAATCGATTTGCCCAGTGTATACTACATGTGTGGTGTGCAATGATTAATGGAAATTCTCTATTAGGAAAAGATAAAATCAATTGGGGTATGAATGAATCCACGGCTAAAATTCCATGTTGACGTGCAATTTTCATAAGTCTTAACACAATAGCACTCATTGGTACATACAAGTAATGAGCTAATGCTCACTACTATCCGTTTACAATTGCAATTTCAAATGAAAATGTGACTCATACTTAGATTATTATTTTATTAACACAAATATATATATATATATATATATATATATATATATATATATATATATATATATGTTGCCATAATAAGAGGTGGATGAAAGAAAATCTAAATGCAGCAACGAATGAGATATATTAACTATAATGAAATCTTTGATGTCATGTTACACTATTTACCTCATGGAGCAAAGTGAAACTAGTGGTTCTTAATGTGTTGAAGAAAGATGAAGAGTATAGAAAAATAAAAGGTTAGGTTAACATGCCAACAAAGAATTGTCAAACTACGATAACTTATCTTAAGATTATTTTTGTGAATTGGCCTTCCAGATGGGATAAGAGCGCCGCTTTTGTTCTGCCGGAGTACTTGAAGAAGTTCTATACGGAGATGCTGAGGACATTTGAGAATATTGAGGCTGAAATGCCAGCCAATACGAACTACGATATAGTACACCTGAAAAAAGCGGTAACTTCATGTACCATTTTCTGTCTTGTAAAAAATAACATATAAATATCTCTCTCTCTCTCTCTGTGTGTATGTGTGTATGGTTGTGCATCTCTCTCTCTCTCTCTCTCTCTCTCTCTCTCTCTCTCTCTCGTTAATTTTGGGATTACCTCTCTTTGTTTGCGTGCAGGTCCAAAATAACGTGACTGGTTACCTGGAAGAAGCGAAATGGTCACACAGGAACCACAAGCCAAGCTTTGTAGATCAGGTCAAGTTGACTAGCCTGAACATCCGCGTGCCAACAATATGTGTGAGTATGATGGCTGGAATGAGTGATGCAATGATGAAGCCAGCACTCAAATGGGCTGCTAGTGTTCCGGACGTCGTCATATCAGTCGGGAAGATTTCCCGTTTCATGAATGATATCGGTGCATTTGAGGTATATATATAATATTTCAAAATTAATTTTTGCTTGGATGTTACTTTTCACACATGTAAGAATGTCAAGTTCGAGCATATTGAGATATAATTTTGACCAACAATTTGAGTACTAAAATGTGATTTATTTGACAAAAAATCATAGTATGGATTATACTTGGAATTATTTTACAACAATGTCAGTTTTGTGATGCTACCTTAACTTCATTGGTCTATTTTTTTTATAAATTTGTACACATCAAAATGTGTGGGCACCTATGGAAAAGGGGGCAGGGCTCAGTTACCAAGTTTGTACTATCATTGTGCGTGCATGGAAGATTATTAAATTGATACATACTTACATAAAGATGATTATTGATGTCATCATACAGCGTCGAAAATGCAAGGGGGATCTGGCAAGCACCGTAGAGTGTTACATCAATGAGTACAACGTGACAAGTGAAGTGGCCATTACCAAAATTGTTGCCCTGATAGAACAAGAATGGAAGACCCTGAACCAAGCTCGCTTTGAAAATCATCTTCACCCTGCATTGCAGCAGTTCATTAGCTTAGCGATTAGCACAACATTTTTCTATGGTAACAGAAATGATGTATACACGCACAGCGCACATATGCAGTGGACTATTGAGAGGCTCTTCCTGAAGAATATGTAGGCCTTGGCCAAATTCATCGTGTATTTGTTCCCTAGTTTTAACCATAAAAAGGTCAATGTTGATAAGCATGCATGTGATTCACTGATAATATGTAAAATGCTACAGTGAAAGAAAGTTGTACTGGTGCATTTTGTTACAGTGTTATAATTTTGGTTATAATTATATCTCTACTAAAATTTTATCTTATGTAAAGGACTAAACATATCTAGGTATGTTTTGAGTTCGTCAGAGAAATTATATAGTTGCACAATGTGTTGCATGTAGAACTAGTAACAGCAGTGGAGATTACATGATCACAGATTTAAACAAGTTTTCGTTGACACTAGCAACTATAAGATTCTCAGCCAAGACTCATGCACATGGGTGGCCACAACTCAGATTTGATTTACATCACAATTTTATTTATTATAACAATTACATCCCGGCTTTTGGAAGAAGCTCTATGTGTTTTCCAGCTGTGTTGTTCTTTTAGACCACCTCAAAACCCATCTAACCATAATATCAATGTGGATACGAAATACCCCATCCTCTATTGTCCCTCTAATCCCTCACTCCTTTTGTACATTTATTGTACATAGGCCCCCTAGTTCTCTTATCTGGCAAGCAGCCATCTTCGCCATCAAAGCGCAGACGTTCTTCCACAACGAGGTCATGAATATGGTTATTGGTGCCATGGCTGCCAGGATGTGAACACGACCATTGCTGATGTGAATCATCATGTCTGATTTAACTGGGCACTACTTCCTTCCCATAACATCCTTTTTTACCCAAAAAAAAAATCCATTTTTTGTATATTGTGATGAATTATTAAAACACTTTTGACATGTTACATGTTATTTTATTGCACTACTAAGGTAACTAATACGGAACATTTAAAATGAACTCGTGATAGTCGTGAGTTGTTCATATATATTAGCTGTACAATAGCTATGGAACTTATATTTTCTTTCGCAGTTTATGTTCTCACCATTTTGCAGAACATACGTCGATCTAGTTTCAAAGATTGAAAGAGTTGTGCATATATCAAACTTGACTCATGGATAAGCTTGCTCATACTTTTTTACATAGAGGTACATGCAAATATTTGCATAGAGATATTATTTGACATAGCCAATGTCAGTCAAAATAATATGAAAAATAGTCTGATAGTCCAACAAGAGCTATACAAACATGTAAAGATGTACAAACTACAGAGCAACAAAAACATTCCGGTTCAATAAAGGTGCTCTACATAATTATTCCATGTGTATATCGAAATAGCTTTGGAGCGTGGGCATGGAATAGCTACTAGCCGAAGGTCAAACTTCCTGCTTACGGTGATCCCAAATTTCTTAGACATGTTCAGTGACTCTTCAATTGGCTCATCGGGAATTAGCATCAGTCAAAGTCGTGGAGAAGATTTGCCAAGACAATCTCTACGGTGGCGATGTTGAATAGTGTCGAAAGAGGTGAGTTCAAAATGTGTTCCATAATAATCCACGTTGTTATTCTCAAACATCTCCAGCTTGAACGATCCCTCGCTCGCTCTCAGAGTCAATCGGCCCAAACCGGGTTATGTGCTCAACGAAAAAAAGGATTTTGTGAAATTGCCTGCAAAACCGCCTTGCGAGCGTTAGCGTCAGCGCCATCTCCCGATGGATATTTTTTGCGCATCTCCATTAGTACCTTGGCCCTATTTTCTTCTTCGTCTATTTGGGAATAATTTAGGATCTCGGGAAATTAGAAAAAAACAATAATGAAGATATTGGTGCCTTTAGGCATGTCATAGCCCATGATTTCACAGTCTTCACTTGTCTCTCTTGGGACGAGCAGTAGAGTAGGAGGATGCAACCTAAACACCTCCTTGATGACCGTAAGCATGTAGCACAGCTCACTGAGATCAGTACTCTTCATTACATATCGATCTTGGCCTGGCTCTTCCCGGATCTATAGATGTGCCTTAGCCATAGCGTCAGGGTTATTCTACAAACAACGACGTAGTAAAGGGAATGGCTAGTGGCCAGTTAACTAAAATTTCAATTTTGGTCATTCGATTCAGCCATAGGATGGAATACAGGTGGTGCAGATTACTTCTCCAACCTCCAGACAACCTTCTTCTTCTTCCCCCAACCGCCGAACGTACCACTGGCCGAACTGTCGGCCACCACCACCCGCGGCCAGCAGCGCTCCCGCTCAGCCTCACCGCCCCGCCCTCCCCTCAACCTCCTCCCACCAAAATGCTGTTGCCTTTGGCCATCCCTCTAGCCCCGGCGATGACCAGTTTTTTTCCGGCGAACTTACACCACAGCCGTGGTGCCACCCAACCTCCTCCCACCCTCCATCAACGAAAGATGATGGGGTAGCCTGCCAGCGAACTCCTTCTTTCACTCCGGCGAGCCAGCGGCTGCTTCTTCCTTCCCTCTGGCGCATGCTTCCTTCTAGCGAAAATCGAACAATCCAAATTGGACTTTCAGGCGACTGATGTTAAGCTATTATGAATGTAAAAAGACAAATAAAGAGTGGCCTGACAAGCAAGAATAACCATTCAAACAAGAACACACCCGATAGATCTCACATATTTATAATATCTATAGGAGTAGCGCGGCATCCATCTGTATTAATGGCCCTGCATCCACCCGTTATAATAACCCGACAAACCAGCAAAGGTATAGCTAAGACAATCTGGCCATTCTAAGCCATGTTGAGAATGATGTATAGGCCAATTTATAGCTAACACTTTAGAGCCTTAATTAATTCTTCGGTGTCCAACATCCTTCACGCATGTTCATACACTTGCATCATGGATAATGGATAAGCATGTGATCAGGGCCGGTCCTGACTTTTCCGAGGCCCGGGGCGAGCTTCAAAAGTGGGCCCCATGAAGAAAGACATTTCTTTTTGAAAGACATAGTCAATAATTTCATTCATACTGATATATATATATATCACAAAAGTTTATCGGACTTCAAACAACTAACTAAACAACAGTACCAAGAATTCATTAGCAAATACGATCTCATAATACACCAGGGACATGGTACATTTTAGCAAACAACCAACAAAGCTTTTTAGGGTATACGTATACTGCAGGAAAGGAGGGGGGACAGCTGAATCGTTGGAGGAGAAAAGTAGAAATTGAACTAGCCAATTCCAAACGTGGCAGAAGCGTGGCAGTAACCTAGTAACAAAAATAGAATTTACTAGGACGAACACTTTGATTTATTTGTAGCTACTTTATCCTTGAAGAATTCAGGCTGTTTATTTTGAAAAACAAAGCTCATTTGTATACTTTGACATGACACAATTATTATTTTCTTCTTCCTCTTCTATCACGAATTCACCTACCTCCATTGTTGACATGGTTAGATTTTAGGGTGACAAGTTGACAGCTATGCCCTTCTTTCGCATTGACATGACCGTCAACTCGACAAGTGGACCTAGCTAGAATTTGCTAGTGAGATTGACAAGTTTCATTTGCCATCCGTGTTGGACACAATAAAACTTGGACAAGTGTATTGGAACTAGAATTTTATTGAAAAAATGTCACACGTCTTGTATCCTACTGCATAAAGTTTTGCATGGATATAAATAGGGAACATCGCACATTATGGGGTAACAAAGCTACAAACATTAATATATGCCTCTGTATCCGGATTGATTAATTTAAAAATATCTTATTATTTATGTAAATAGCATATGCATTATTAATCTTAGATTCTTTTTATAGGTAGGAGCATGAGTTAATTGGTGGATTTACAAATGTTAAAGGGAATTATGAAAATGCATAACATTCATTTATGCGTATAATACTTTTTCCTATTGACAAAGTGTTTTTGAATGGTTAACAATATTAATTATTTTCATCATAATGTTTGAATAAGAAATGCCTAGCCTGCTCAAGTGCATGGTTTAAGGAATAGCTAACTTAACCACAACTATTACGACATTAACAGATACATAATCATGTGTTCCAGTTTTCTTTACGCCAACAACTGCCAATCAGCCGAACTAGTGAAGCCTCTATCTCGCCTCCGCCTACGATGTAGCGACTTTGTTGCCTGCTCCGACTCATTCCTGGCAAGTCCTCGCTGGCGACGCTCCGTCTCGGTTCGACACTCTGCGTACGGTGGAAATCGACTAATGCTGAAAAAACATTCATATGGCTCCTTATTAGCAAACACGGTACAACCAAGAGACTTTGGCCAGCTAATTAACTCTAGTTTTGATCTCTGTTCCTCGAAGCTCTAGGTGAGCACACAATGGCCGCTTCATGACAGTGAAGAACTCAACATGCAGCTGGAGATCGACGGCAAGCTCACCTTCTCCCTCCCTCCACCGGAACTCCCTCACGAGGTTGGCGGTGAAGTAGCTTAAGTGCAGCATCGCGACACCCCTGCCAGGGCATATCCTCCGACCACCACCGAAAGGCATCATTTTGATCGTGTTGTCGGTTCCTTCTGATGCACCTTTGGAGGCCAGGAACCGTTGTGGCTTGAACTCGTCAGGGTTGTCCCACGCTGTGCTGTCTCGTGCTATAGCCGCCAGTGGGAAGTACACTTTGGTGCCCACCGGAATACGCTGGCCATTGTGAACCACATGGTCCTCTTCCATCACCTGCCTGAATGCAAAAGACGTCGGCGGATGCAGCCGGAGTGTCTTCATGACCACAGCGTGTAGGTACTCCAGCTCCCCAAGAACATTCTCGCTCACTTCGTCGGCGTCTGCATTCACGACGGCATCGATCTCCCTCCGGACGGCCTCCTGTATGTCAGGGCGCTTCACTAAGTTGGCCATGATCCACTGCAGCGCTGAGGCTGTCGGTTCCAGCACCAACAAACTCGGAGCACATGCCCACGAGTTCACCGTCGGACAGCCTTCTTCGATGCCGCCTTGGGTCCTGATTGTGGTCGTCCGGCACCGCGAGGTCGATGAGCGTGTCCACATACACCGGCCCTGGCGGCCGGCGGGGGAGGATCGACGCGTGGGGATTGAGGGGGTAGATCGAGTGAGTGTGATTGGAGAGAGGAGAGTGAGGGGCGGCCGGTGAAGATAGAATGGCTTAGCAGTAGCACGCTATAGAGAAACGCGCTACTGATAAAAGACCTAGCAGTAGTGACTTACAGCCAAATCACGCTACGCTACTGCTAGGTGTAAACATGTAAAAATATACATAAAAAATACATTGATCATCAATGATCTTTTTGTGTACAATCTGAATTGTCAATATGAGTCCTCACCGGTTTTTAGAAACCGGAGAAGACTCATACTGCGACCACAAATTCTACACATAGAGTTCAATGAAGACCAAGTGGTTGTGATAGTTTGAGAAGTAACATATTTAAGGTGGTAAAAACCCTGTTCACGATGCGAGGTGGAATTAAATTTTGTAGTAAACTTAGCAGTAGCGGTTATAGTGAGAATGCGCTACTGCTATGATCTATAGCAGTAGCGCTCTTTGTATTGACGCGGTGGGGTCGTGGCAATTATAGCATTAGCGCGTCTTATCATAGGCGAGGTACTGCTACATCTATGTCGGCAGCGTGTTTTGTCGGCACGCGCTACTGGTACGTAGCAGCAGCACATTGTTTTAAAGTGCGGTGCTGGTAAGATTCGGTGTATAGGCTTTTCCCTAGTAGTGTGAACATTAATATGATTTGTGAGTAATTACTTTTGTTCTTGAGGACATGGAAGAAGTCTTGTTATAAGTAATCATGTGAAGTTGGTATTCGTTCGATATTTTGATGATATGTATGTTGTTGCTTCCTTTAGTGGTGTCATGTGAATGTCGATTACATGACACTTCACCATATTTGGGCATAACGAAAGGCATTGTGGAGTAATAAGTAGATGATGGGTTGCTAGAGTGGCAGAATCTTAAACCCTAGTTCATGTGTTATTTCGTAAGGGGCTGATTTGGATCCAGAAACACCTATTTTTTTGCATCTCCGGAGCAGACCTAATTACCAGATGCTACTTCTAAGATCTATGCTCTACTTCGGCCTTTCTCTCACTTATGGGTAGGAGAGGGCTTAGTTGGTCATGATTTCTATGTTCTCTTTCTTTTCCTTTTTGTTTGTTTCGAGAAATATATCGTCCGATTCTCCATATGTTTCATGCTATGGTTAGATTTATCTTAATTCTTCTTTCGTAGTTGTGGATGCTTGAGAGAGGGGGTAATCATAAGTGGGTTTCTTGTTTAAGTAATAATAGCACCCAAGCACCGGTCCACCCACATATCAAATTATCAAAGTAACGAACACGAATCAACTAAACATGATGAAAGTGACTAGACAACAATTCCAATGTGTCCTCGAGAATGCTTTGCTTATTATAAGAGACCGTTCAGGCTTATCCATTGCTATAAAAAGGATTGGGCCACCTTGTTTCACCTTTTTTACTATTGCTACTCGTTACTTGTTACGAATTATCTTGCCACAAAACTATCTATCACTGTTACTTCCAGCTCTTGCAGAGAGTACAACCGCCTGTCATTTCCTTCTGCTCCTCGTTGGGTTCGACACTCTTACTTATCGAAAGGACTAAGATTTACCCCTATACTTGTGGGTCATCATTGGGTTCGCCACTATTACTTATCGGAAAAGGCCACAAACGATCTCCTATACTTGTGGGTTATCAATAGCTTGCTAGTAGATAGCCAAGATGAGACAATAGATACATCTTAACCAATGGAGTGGCTGCCTATGAGGATCGACTAGCACATATGCCCGTGCGTTGCAACGGGAGAGAAATTATTGTGCCCACTGTCCATCGAAACTATCATCATCATGACATAATAACATCCGAAAGTGCCACCTAAATATGTTTGTACGTTGCAACAGGAGAAAAAAATCACGTCACTCTCCTATCCCAGTAAGCAAGTGATGATTTAAGCCTAAACACAGCCTAAAACATAAGCAATAATTTGATTTAGGATACACATCAATTATTCCCAGATGAATACAAATTGGGTGCTTTCACCATCTTTGCAAAAGGCTACTTTGCATGACTATTCAACAATCAATACTATAGAAAAGCTAATCTTGATTGATCAATGTGAGCTTGCATGGGTAGTTGTTCAGTTACTCCTTTGCATATACCAAGATATGCAAATTAGCATAAGTAAGTATCAGTTTCCTGAAAGCACGATGAAAATAATAATATGATTTTGGCCTTGAAGATGAACAAAAAAGTAATTCTCCTTGAAGATGAAGAAAGAAAGGTAACATGCATGCTAATCTGCATTGCACTGAGAGGATCCCAATCCTTGCAAAACATTTCTCTAGCACATTTCGAGTTATGCAAAATCCATATCATGTCACATAGGAATACATGAGCCGGTGGAAAGAAGGGAATTTTAGGAATATGAAAATGCCTCATTTTCTCCTCCTTATAGAATAGTTACTTATTGTGTAGTCAGTTTAGCTATGAAAACTTGATGCGTGGACGATCGGATAGGAAGAGCAGAAAAGAAAACAATTCAAGCAGCTATTAATAAAAGACTAACTTGACTCATTGAAGCTAGGGTTGTGCACCTGTTAATTGAATCACGTGCAAGTTCTCAGGGAGCAATTAATCGAGCCATGTAGTGGCCGCCGGATCGATCCACTAGCCTGCTTGACATGTAATCATGTGTTTAGCCGAGAAAGAATCAAGCTAGCTAGCACCCTGCAGCTCGTAGCTAGTTCGGACTCCCATGTATATTTTTGGGTCAGGTTACAACGTGTGGCCGGCCACTTCGCTTTTGTTTCACTTAAGTTTCTAAAGGTACGTCCTGGTTTCGTTCATATTGTCCCGGTTTTGTTTGTTTGCATGTATGTTTGTCACAAACGGACAAAACTAAAAAATAATGCACGTAAAAATACTCAAAACTGGTGTGAACTGTTGTTGCGTGTGCCATTACGCATCATGCAGAGAGAGAGAGAGAGAGAGAGGGAGAGAGGAGGAGGAGGAGGAGGAGGAGGAAGGGGAGGAGGACAGGGAGGAGAGGGTCATGTCCAAGTGCCATCTCTACATTTTCAATTTTCATCATCGCTATGTGTTCGCAACCCAGAACCCTCAGTTCACCTACTATGGCACTGCCCGGAGGCGCGGCGGATCTGTAGCACTGTGGCCAGCGGGTACGGCTGCGCCGCCCTCGACCCAAAAACTTGGCCGGATAGCAACCGCTCGAAGACATTCTGGTCTCATATCCTCAACGCCACATCTGTTGAGCATCAGAAAGGTGTCCGGTCTCTCACCATACTCATCTCATGGGAGCTTTGGCTCGAACGCATCCGTAGAGTGTTCCAGAAGAAGATAGCCGTGCCCTCGGCCATCCTTCAGGCAGTTCGGGGATCCTTGGAATCATGGAGACTGGCGGGAGCAAGATGCATGCAGCACCCCTTTGGGGTTCCGACATGAGAGAGCACCCTACCCACTGTGTTCCCTAGGGCCATTTTCTTTTCTCTGAACTTCTTCCTTCAGACCGTGCGTACGGCCTTGTAAATATTGCTCCCTGCCTCATAATATAAAAGCCAACAGTTGCTGGTAGTTTCAATTTTTTTTACTCAAAACGGGACGAAACAAAGCGGAACCAAACCAAAAATATCTATTCCCTTTAATAGTAGGTATAGATATAGATTGTACGTGCTAACTTAAATTCATGTGTACATAACTATAGTTATGCTTAACTTTTTCTATTTTTTAATCTTTTTTTTGGATTTCTATCTTTTAATCTCAACCGTAAAAATCAAGATCTTTTTTTTCGCGGGGCGTAAAATTAAGATCAATAGACCATATTTTTTATGCTGAAAGTATACAGATCAAAATAATATATTCATTTTTTTTAGATGTATGGTGACCTATGACCTCTAATTTGCTATAACACAGCCGTGACCATGCAAAAAAATATCAACACAGCCGTACATATGGGAGTCTATCTGGGGAAAAAAAGTGGAAGTCTATCGTGAAATAGTTGGCTTTGTGAACAGCCAATTCAAGAGAGGACGTCCATTGTAGCACAGATAATGTTATCATGTGCCTTACCCTTTTTTGACTGGGTGAAGAATTGTCTTCGGTTTGCTATTCCTTGTATACATACGTTTGTATTTTCCCTTTTACGTTTAGAGTCCGAATGTGGTTAGTACATATTTTTTCCTAGTATATGTATACGTGACCATGGCTATAGGTGTTTTAGAGTCCGGACGTAGGGACGTGCCTAGTACTTTTTTTCTAGTACGTGATCATGGCTATACATGTCATGTGTATCTAATAATGTTGTGTGTAATCTTTTCGTGATCATGGCTATACATG
>NW_021170830.1:71513-83225 GCF_002162155.2 Triticum dicoccoides
AAAAAAAAAAAACTCAAAACGGGACGAAACAAAGTGGAACCAAATCAAGAATATCTATTCCCTTTAATAGTAGATATAGAATATAGATATAGATATAGATATAGATATAGATATAGATATGTTGATTATAGGAGGAATTTCCCAACGATCTAAATCCCCAACCCTTTTGGAGGCCAAATACCTCCCCTCCCCACGGTTGCTGCACAGCCCACCTAGCAGGCCCACATGCATGCCAGGCATAGGAGGCCAGACATCCCAACTAGGTAAACCTTCTTCTTAACAAGACCGAGCGTTGGCCTAGCTAGTAATACTTATTTCTCTAGGAAAAACCTGGACACACATAAGCTTGAAAGGATTATAGTTCGCATATATATATAAGTACTAGACCAACATGTGTATTGCCAAATAATAATGTATCACAAATCAAGGATAAATGTGCGAGTGAAGGCATGAGTACGTGGTACTAGTTGGACTAACTCTCCTTGATGGTGGCATAAAACAATTTATTGGTGAGGGGAATGGGATTTGATGAGCGTTGGATTAAATGGACCAGGTGCATCTTTTCGTTGGGCAAATCCTCAGTGATTCTCAATGGAACTCTGGGGAGGTAGTGCGGGGTCTGCCAGGGTGACCCATTGTCGCCGTTGGTCTTCGTTCTTGCAGCGGACTTGCTATAGGCAGGCAGGCAGCGATCAACGAGGCATTCAGAGCTGGGCACATCCAATTGCCAATCCCCTCAGAAGAGTCTAGAGTTCCAGTGATACAGTACGCAAATGACACGATTGTGTTCATGCCAACTGATATTACCCAAGCCAAACATATGAAGCAGATCTTGATTGATTATGAAACTTCAGTAGGCCTGCATATAGGAAGCGACTTGTAGCGACCCGACCCAAAATTTGTCAAGTCTCTGTGTATCAGTACCATCCCAAGATCATGCTGGCACACACAGTACATTGATAAAAAATTCAAAGTTCAATCACACCTGATTTATTACACGATTCTCATATCGAGTCTTTATTACAATAGAATTAATTCGGCCGAAGGCCAACTCATGAGAAAAACTAAATGTTGCAGAAGCGTAGAAGATAAGCGAGTCCATCCGACTCCATAGGGCAATCACCGAGCGTAGATCGTAGCCTCACTCCTGGTCGGAAAACTCCTCTGCAACATGAGACGTTGCAGCCTTGTAGGTCAGCATTTTGAATATGCCGACAAGTCATAGAGAGAACAACAATAATAATGCTAACACTATATGCAATTTGGCTGTGGGGCTCTAAGTTTTATGTTTTTGCGAAAAACCAATTTTTTCCTACAACAAAGGACTTGCTTGCAATTACTACAAAATTGTTGGTTGTTAATGAGATGGTTCCGCCAACCTGTGTCTCATACCCAAAATTATTAATAACCTATCAATTAATTAATTATGTTCACTGTTGAGATTTCCGAAATACTCCAATTCTAGAGGCCCAGTTGTCTGTAACCGGGTACACGGTTAACCTATTAGGTTTCTACTGTGCAGAGTCTTGTGCACTTTACCCGCAAGAATCGTTCCCTCCTTTATGTCCTCGCACTGCCTGGTGTTTGAAGATGGGACGAACGAAACAAGGTCTTCCGTAGAGTTCCTCTAGGCCACTGCCGGTGCCCATCCAATCCTACCGTTCTTCTACATCTTGTAGCACCGTCCGGCCAGAGTCACGCCTAGGGTCGACCAAGCCAGAGCCCATAATGGCTTGCGGCTGCACAGGTAAGCTTCCGGTCAAGGGGTATCCATCCGTCTCTTTGTGGCTGGGTGAAGCTTTTCGCAAGATGTCATGGCGCTTCTCCATGCATCCCGACCATCCGCTGGTTGCTCCAGGGTGCCCGTCAACCGTCCTCCACCCAGTAGTGAGTTTGAAGTCCATCTTGAGCGTCATGGGGTTGTCATCATCTTGACTCTCACATCTCCCTTATGAATCTCTCAACCAACCCCATTGAGGGAGTCCTAGATTAGGGGGTCTCCGGACAGCCGGACTATATCCTTTGGCCGGACTGTTGGACTATGAAGATACAAGATTGAAGACTTCGTCCCGTGTCTGGATGGGACTCTGCTTGGCGTGGAAGGCAAGCTAGGAAATACGGATATGTAGATCTCCTCCCTCGTAACCGACTCTGTGTAACCCTAGCCCCCTCCGGTGTCTATATAAACCGGAGGGTTTAATCCGTAGGACAACATACAATCATACCATAGGCTAGGTTCTAGGGTTTAGCCTCTACGATCTCGTGGTAGATCAACTCTTGTAATACTCATATCATCAAGAACAATCAAGCAAGACGTAGGGTATTACCTCCATCAAGAGGGCCCGAACCTGGGTAAACATCGTGTCCCATGCCTCCTGTTACCATCCGCCTTAGATGCACAGTTCGGGACCCCCTCCCCGAGATCCGCTGGTTTTGACACCGACATTGGTGCTTTCATTGAGAGTTCCACTGTGCCGTCACCGTAAGGCTCGATGGATCCTTCTATCATCGGTAACAATGTGGTCCAAGGTGAGGTTTTCCTCCCCGAACAGATCTTCGTATTCGGTGGCTTCGCACTGCGGGCCAATTCGCTTGGCCATCTGGAGCAGATCGAGAGCTACACCCCTGGCCATCAGGTCAGATTCAGACACTTAAACTACACTGCCGACATCCGCGGAGACTTGATCTTCGACAGATTCGAGCCCACGTCAGGTGCGCCGCACAGTCACGACGAGCATGACGTAACTCTACCATCGGACAATACTCGGGAAATCGCATCTTCAACTACTCCAGCCGCCAATCCAGAGCAAATTGCGCCATCCGAGAGCGGAGTGATAGACCCCGCCATGGAGGGCGCACTCTCAGTGGCGATAGAGCCGGATACTGACTTCACCCCTTACGGGAGCCGTGTCGCCGAACCACTGAATTAACCTCCGGCCACGGACTCCGAGCCGCTTACATCCGTGCCCGTCGAATCCGACTGGGTGCTGATCATGGAGTTCACCTCCGCAGATATCTTTCAGCACTCGCCCTTCCGCGATGTGCTAAATTCATTAAGGTCTCTCTCCCTGCCAGGAGAACATTGGCCAAACTATGTCCGGCTAGAATGGGATGCGGTCGACGAAGAAATTCGCTGCCCACCGACCACCCACTTAGTAGCCACTATCGACGATTTAACCGACATGCTCGACTTCGACTCCGAAGACATCGACAGTATGGACGACGATGCAGGAGACGAGAAGGAACCACCGCCCACAGGGCCCTGGACCGCTACCTCATCATTCGACATATACATGGTGGACACCCCTAAAGAAGGCAATGGCGATGAGACAACGGAGGATGACCCCTCCAAGAAGTAACCCAAGCGGTGACGTCAGCGGCGCCGCTCTAAGTCCCGCCACAGCAAAAGTAGTGATACCAACACAGGAGATAATAACACTCCGGATAGTGCCGAAGACAACCACAATCCCCTCCAGCATGATGTAGAGCCGGAGGATGAATAAGCTAGCCCTCCAGAGCAGGCAGCAAATGGAGAACCGAAGGAGGACAATTACATGCCTCTCTCCGAAGACGAGGCGAGCCTCGGTGACGAAGAATTTATCGTGCCTGAGGACCCTGTCGAGCAGGAGCGCTTCAAGCGTCGGCTTATGGCCACAGCAAATAGCCTGAAAAAAAAGTAACAACAGCTTCAAGCTGATCAAGACTTGCCAGCAGACAGATGGACCGAAGTCCTTGCGGCCGAGGAATACGAACTCGAGCGCCCCTCCAAGAGTTACCCAAAACGCAGGTTGCTACCTCACCCCGAGGAGGAAGCATTGAAACCTCATTCACCAGTGTACGATGCGGCTGACCGGCCACTACGTGGCCGAGCTAGAGAGGCGTTTTAGCCCGAAGTTCAGCCTGCACCCCGCCGCCACTCAATCAAAAATACCAAGGCCCGGGGCAACACACGGGACCTGCGAGACGTATTGGATAGTAAGGCAAAACTTGCAAGGTCAATATATGGGTCACGGGCACACGTGCCAACATGGGACGATGATTGTCGCGCCAGATACACCAAAAGCAAATCCGGCCGGACCGAATACAACAGACAAGACTCATATGAACTGCGTCGTGATATAGCCCGGCACAGAGGCGCCGCACACCCCCTATGCTTCACTGATGAAGTTATGGATCACGAATTCCCGGAGGGTTTCAAACATGTAAATATCAAATCATATGATGGTACAACAGATCCCGCTGTATGGATTGAGGATTTCCTCCTTCACATCCACATGGCTCGCGGTGATGATCTACATGCCATCAAGTACCTCCCACTAAAACTCAAAGGACCAGCTCGACATTGGCTGAATAGCTTGCCAGCAGACTCCGTTGGCAGTTGGGAGGATCTGGAAGACGCATTCCTTGACAACTTCCAGGGCACTTATGTGCGACCACCGGATGCTGATGACTTGAGCCATATAACTCAGCAGCGGGGGGAATCGGCTAGACAATTCTGGACTCGGTTCTTGACTAAGAAAAACCAAATTATCGACTGTCCGGACGTAGAGGCCCTCGCGGCATTCAAGCACAACATCCGTGACGAGTGGCTTGCCCGCCACCTTGGCCAGGAGAAGCCGAAGTCTATGGCAGCCCTCACGACACTCATGACCCTCTTTTGTGCGGGCGAGGATAGCTGGCTGGCTCGCATCAATAACACATCGAGGAATCCGGGCACTTCGGATACCAAAGATGCCAACGGCAGACAACGTCGTAACAGACCAAAGCGCCGCAATAACGGCGATAACACTGAGGATACGACAGTCAATGCCGGATTCAGAGCTCTAGATCCGGTCAGCAGAAAAAACCATTTAAAAGAAGTACTCCGGCTCCGTCCAGTTTGGATCGCATACTGGACCGATCGTGTCAAATCCACGGCACCCACGACAAGCCAGCCAATCACACCAACAGAGAATGCTGGGTGTTCAAGCAGGTCGGCAAGTTAAATGCCGAAAATAAGGACAAGGGGCTGCATAGTGATGACGAGGAGGAGCCCTGGCCGCCGAACACGGGAGGACAGAAGGGGTTCCCCCCACAAGTGAAGACTGTGAACATGATATACGCAACCCACATTCCCAAAAGGGAGCGGAAGCGTGCACTAAGGGACGTCTATGTGATGGAGCCCGTCGCCCCAAAGTTCAACCCATGGTCTGCTTGATCGATCACCTTTGATCACAGGGACCACCCCACTAGTATCCGTCATGGCGGATCCGCCGCACTGGTCCTAGACCCCATGATCGACGGATTTCACCTCACTCGAGTCCTTATGGATGGCGGCAGCATCCTGAATATCAGGATACAGTGCAGAAAATTGGCATCGATCCCTTGAGGATCAAACCCACCGAAACCACCTTTAAGGGAGTCATCCCAGGTGTAGAGCCCATTGCACAGGCTCAATCACACTGGAAGTGGTCTTCGGATCACCGGACAACTTCCGAAGCGAGGAGTTAATCTTCGACATCGTCCCGTTTCACAGTGGCTATCATGCACTACTCGGACGAACTGCATTTGCAAAATTCAATGTAGTACAACATTACGCATACCTCAAGCTTAAGATGCCAGGACCTCGGGGGGTCATAACAGTGAATGGAAACACAGAACGCTCGCTCCGCACGGAAGAGCACACTGCGGCTCTCGTAGCAGAAGCACAAAGCAGCCTTTCAAGGCAAACCACTAATTCGGCGATACAGCCCCCGAACACCTTCAAGCATGTCCGGAGTAAACTGCAACATCCCGCAATTCGGCCCCTGGCACGTTCAGAGCTCGCCTAGCAATTCGGCCCCCGTCCCAGTCCCAGTCAAGCGACAAAATCCGTGCCAGGCGTACATAATTACGCACTAAAAAAATACCATGGACATAGGCGGGGCATGATCAGGGCACGTCCCGCAATGCGGCTTAACCGCCCTAGGGGCTGTATATCTTTATCATTTCTTTTCTCTTTCAGGGCCTAACTCTCTGGAAGCCCTTTCCGGCAGTATGATCGCCGGACACATTACGGGAAGGAACAACCAAGGCGGCAAGAAGCTAAGATGTACACGGGAACCCCCATGTGGTCTCTAATAATAATACCCGCTTTCTACTATCCATACGCAGCTTGCCCTTGGATAGGACATTTCGAATAGTCCTACTTTCTGCTTATTGCACTACCTGTACCAGTACGCTTCGACATATTATTTAAATAACAATGCATAGCATTAGTCTATTATTGCATTATTCATTCTTTTTTCCCTTTATGTCCATTTACGACAATCCACACCCATAAAATCGGGTACGGTCAGTATGCCAGGGGCTTTCGTTTACCCCATAATACGACGCGAGAAGTCCGAACACTTTCGACAGTGCGGCACCCTGAACTTATAGCATTATATGCATCAGCTCCGAATCATGTCTTGGGTCAATAGTTGGGTTTGCCCGTCTCCCATGCTTTGGTACCTTATGTTCCGCTATATCGGCTAAGGTAGCGGTGGGAGAACTACTGCGATTGTGTCCCGGTTCTTCCGGACGAGCACCTCAGTAGAGAAAGCCGAAAACTGACTGTCATGATAAGGCGAGAGACTGGTCGCTGTTCGAGAGGTCTCATGTCCTTAAAGATTTTTCCGCTTCGGGCGAGGAGTCGGCCTTGTCCGGCTTCTGCGTGTATAGCGCCCCAAATTCGGCCTTTCAAATACTAGGGGCTTCACCAAAATTTAAAATTGTAGACTTGTATGGCTAAGTGAGAGTGATAAAGCATTATAGTCCAATTGCCTGGTTCGTTGCGCTGAACACCTCCCTTGAATGACCCAAAATTGGGGTAAAGAGTGCTCAGGTTTATCCCGAACACCCCAGTACTAGTTACATGGGGGCAGAAGCCGACGACTGGCCAACTCTCAGATTTTGTAAGCGGCCGCACAGAAGGTAATATTTTAAATTAAAAAAGCGTTGCATAGCGCAGATGAACTTGTTTCACATTACAGGATCACACGAGCATGTTCATTCAAAAATTACATTCCTGGCACATTCATCCGCCACAAGGCGGGAACCCTTCAGGACACTCTCATAATACATCTCGGGGCAGCGATGCTCCTTGCCCTCCGGCGGCCCCTCCTTCACCAGCTTCACGGCGTCCAGCTTCGCCCAGTGCACCTTCGCCCGGGCAAAATCCCTGCGCGCACCCTCGATGCATACAGACCGCTTTATGACTTCAAGCCGTGGGCAGGCGTCGATGAGCCGCCTCACCAGACCGACGTAGCTGCCGGACAAGGGCTCACCAGGCCACATCCGGACTATAAGGCCCCTCATGGCTTGTTCGGCCGCTTTGTGAAGCTCGACCAACTGCTTCAGCTGGTCGCTCAAGGGCACGGGGTGTTCGGTCCCAGTATACTGAGACCAGAACAACTTCTCCATCAAGCTCCCCTCCTCAGCTCGGTAAAACTCCGCGGCATCCAGTACACGGCAGGGAAGATCTGCAAACGCTCCTGGAGAGCTCCGAACTCGGGTAAGAAAAAGGAAAGTTTCCTTCACATGCTTGCTTTGCATAATGAATGCCTTACCCGCAGCTATCTTATTCATCGGATCAATCTCCTGGAGGGCCTTGTGGGCTTCAGCATTAGCGCTCCGGGCGCTTTCGAGCGCCTTCTCAAGCTCGGACTCTCGCGTCTTAGAGTCAAGCTCCAAGGACTCGTGTTTCTTGGCGAGAGCCTCGAGCTCTTGCTGCACCTCGCCCACTCGGGCTTCTTGTTTCTCCCGCTCAATGCGCTCCTTAGCCGCTTTGTCTTCGGCCTCGGACAACGCCTTCTTCAAGGTCGCCACTTCGGTCGTGGCCCCTGGAAAATTCATTATGATCCTATTACTTTACACCCGAACTTCTTTTATTTTATATAGACAAGGTATTGCTTACCTTTGCTCTCCTCGATCTGCCTCTTGGTAAGGCCAAGTTCGTTCTCGGACCGCTCCAGGTCCTGCTTCAGCGCAGAGACCTCCGCAGTATGTGCGGCAGTGGCCAGCAGTGAAGCCTGCACATACACATAGATATATTTTGATTAGACTCCTGAGTCATCACTTGATCCTCTATTCAGCCTTTCTACTCGAACGCCGAACAGAGCATCAGGGGCTACTATCTACGCGGTAATATTTTCTTATATTTTGAATGCTTACCTCAAAGCCTGTTAGGAGGCTGGCGCAAGCTTCAGTCAGTCCGTTTTTGGCGGACTGAACTTTCTCGATCACCGCACTCATGATAGTACGGTGTTCTTTGTCGATGGAAGCGCCGCGAAGCGCTTCCAGCAAGTTGTCCGGTGCCTCTGGATAGACAAAGGACACCGGCATGGGCTGCTTGCCCCCCTTAACGGGGGATCGCCCGCCGGAGTCCGGAACCACCGAAGATTCCGGTGCAGTGTTCGGCTGGGGGCCGAACCTGGAGCCCATGGGAGTCCGGCTCCCTTTGCGCCCAGGGTCCGGAAGGTCGCCTCGAGGCGCCCCCAGGACTGCCTCCCCTTGGCTCGGTGCCTGTTGAGACAACACCTCGACATTGTCCGCGGGGCAAGGGGTGGAGGCGGTCGGAAGAGAACCGCTGTTCATATCCGATGAGTCTAGCGAACCGCTCGACGAAGATACGTCGAGATGAGCTCGGGACGGACTGCATAATCATGTTCGGCATGAGGAGAAGCAGTGCAGTGAAACATACCATGAATTACTATGGTGTCCAGACACTTACGACTTGCCAGGGGCTTAACCCTGGGTAGCCACTCGTTGCCGCTATAGGCGGCCGTCGTGGAGCAGTCCGGAGGGAGGGTCATGCCCTTCTTGGACCCTTCGGCCTCCCCGGTTGGGTCGGCCTTCCTTTTCTTGTCTCCCCCGGCTGTGGGGGGGGGGAACTTTCCTCTTCCTCCTCCTCGTTTTCATGGGAGGAGGGCACGTCAGAGTTATGGGACGATGAGTCTGATACAACCTTGCGCCGGAGACCCTTTCGGGTCCCCGCGGCCTTCTTCTTGGCCTTCTTCACCGGCACCTCGTAAGGTGCCGGAACCAGCATCTCCGTCAGGAGAGCATCTGTTGGATCTTCCGGCAGGGGGCGGGGCAATCGATCTGCTCCGCTGTCTTCACCTGGTCCTGTTAAAGGCATGGAAGGCTTAGATCCCGCACATGATTAAACTGGGGAAAATGGATACCCTGTGAAATATAAAAACTTACCGGATTGACGTGGCGCTTTCCGCTGAGTCCGTGGTCCTCGGTGAGGGAAGGAGGTACCTCGGCGCCCTTGAACAGCACCCTCCAGACGTCTTCGTGCATCGTGTCATAGAGCTCTCGCAGCGTCTGGTGCTTGGCCGGGTCGAACTCCCACAAGTTGAATACCCGTTGTTGACACGAGAGAATCCGGCAGAAGAGCATGAACTGGACCACGTTGACGAGCTTGATTTTCTTTCTCATCATGTTCTTGATGCATGTCTGGAGTCCGGTCAGCTCTACCGAGGAACCCCAGGACAGGCCCTTCTCTTTCCAGGAGGTGAGCCGTGTGGGGATTCCGGATCGAAATTCGGGGGCCGCCACCCAGTTGGTGTCGCGCGGCTCAGTGATGTAGAACCACCCCAATTGCCACCCCATTATGGTCTCCACATAGGAGCCTTCAAGCCAGGTGACATTAGGCGTCTTGCCCACCATGGCGCCTCCGCACTCCGCTTGCTGGCCGACCACCACCTTCGGTTTGACATTGAAGGTCTTCAGCCACAGGCCGAAATGGGGCTTGATGCGGAGGAAGGCCTCGCACACGACAATAAACGCCAAGATGTTGAAGATGCAATTGGGGGCCAGATCATGAAAATCCATCCCCTAGTAGAACATGAGCCCGCGGACAAACAGGTGGAGAGGAAATCCCAGTCCGCAGACAAAGTGGGTAAGAAAAACTACCCTCTCATGGGGTTCGGGCGTTGGGATGATCTGCCCTGCATCTGGCAGCCGGTGCGTGATATCCGCGGTCAGATATCCGGCTTCCCGTAACTTTATGATGTTCTCCTCCGTGATGGAGGAGACCATCCACTTGCCTCCTACTCCGGACATGCTTGGAGTGGTTTGAGAAGAAGAACGCGAGCTTGGGCGCTAGAGCTCGAGTGTGCGGGAATGGCTATATACAAATCTTGCAAGTATTTATATCACGCTTACATATATACTCACGAATATGTATGTGACATGCACAGTGTGCTCATAAAATATCAGGAAAGTTATAAATCTATATGGCAAATACATGTAATAAAAAATCCTAAAATATATTTAAGAAAATCAAAATTGCTAAACTATGCAAGTGCAAAAAATATCATAAAATGCATTTAAAAAAAATCAAAAAGTGAGGGCATGTAGATTAAGTTTAATCGCGCAACAATGGCGAGCGCTTAATTAATTAAAAAAATATAATTTGTTAGTAACCAAAGAAAAGCATTGTTATACTTTTCGTGATGAATGAGCTGGGATCAAAGATCGATTCCGAATACATACATACAAACTTTTCAAAATCATATATGTGGGCATCCAATAATTTATGGGAAATTTAGAAATAGATAACGACGAGCTTCTAGAAATTTATAGGCCAGTTAAAAATAAACCAAACTTCTAATGTTAATTTCAAAAAATTTAAATATAAGGATGGCGTTTAGAACATCGCGGTCCAAGTGAAAAAAAGATTTGACCAAAAAAACCAGAAAAGGGGAATTATTGGAAAGATAAAGAAGGCATCCAAAAGTTAAAAAACAATCTTCAAGAAGTTTAGTGATTTCCCAATCATTTTAAAAGTATAAGGATAAACCTGAACTGAGCCATGTCTCATAACGAGGCATACACTCAGGGCATGCTGAGAATGATCGACATAAACTAACTCCTCCGAGAATGGTGGAAGCTCACCTATGTTTTCGAGGAATATTTCAATCATATGTACGATGTAGATGCAAGCAGTAATTGTGCAAGTAGTAACCAGTAGAGAGCAATATAAAAACATAAAAACATTGAAAAAAAATTAAAAGTAGATGATATATGTGTAATAAAGTTAAATAGAAAACACAGTTTGAATGTATTTAGTAACTACAAAAGTCAGGAGCCGTTAAATATATATAATGATGTCACCTCTTTTTGTTGTGGCACAATGCTTAAAATAAATATTCAAAACATAGAAGATGACCCACGATGTGCTGGTCATAATAGGAAGTAGAGAAACATAAAACATTATACACTACGAAAATTCTTTTCTTCCTACAGGATTCAATCAAAACAACACTTATATAAAATTTCTATATACAATATAAAATCCTCAAAAATTACTAGCCCGTGCTTTGATGACTAGTGAGTCACATAATCGATATTGGTATAAGCGTTGGGCTTGCTAGCTTAGCCCAACAACAATCGTCTGATCTGGACAAGGCGACCATCCCTACCATGTAGCATAGATAGTATTCTTAGGGCATCTCCAACGTCGACTCTCAAACCTTCTACATGCCTCTGGAACGCGCTGTCTGGACCGTGGAAGCCATCTAACGCAGGCCTATATCGGTCCGTGGAGCGGTCCGGATGCGTTTTTTCCCGCAGAGCGGAGACAAATGTGAGGGAGGTTTACGAGAGTCCTGACTGCTGTCACGCCCACTTTTTACTGTCCTGGCACATCCAAAACCCCTCCCCCCACCCACGTTCCCGACCGTCGTCCAGATGCCCACATTC
>NW_021170830.1:83571-84719 GCF_002162155.2 Triticum dicoccoides
TGCCGGCCGGGAGCGCCGCCCGCTGCACGCCCGGCTGAACATGCCTCCTTGCCGCATTCAAACGCCTCATTTAAACCCACGTGGAAGCCGAGAAATCTACTCCGACCACGCGTCCATTCATGAGAAGGCCGGCATTAAAGTCAACGCCAGACAAACTCCTCCCATCTGCCCTCTATTTAAACGAGGCCAGACGCCGGGCAAGAATCACATCACTCCACCGCTCCACATCTCCCCGTTCACCATTTTCTCCACTCTTTCGATGTCATCCGACGAGCCAGAAGAGCAGTTCTCCGGCATAAAAAGCCGGTTGGGTGGCCCACCAAGCCTGCCGGATACGAGCGAGGCAGCTCGCTGCTTCACCTCCCTTGCCTAGCCAGACGGATCCAGGTGCCACCCCAAGCCGGCGCGTGGTTCAGCAACTCGCCGCTCGAAGCCAGCTCACGGAGGAGTGGCGAGTTGCTCCTTCCTGGCACGGCGGGGAGCACGGCGGCATGGGCATCGCCACCTCCTATGCCTGCGACCACACCATCAGCCGTCGACGCGCGCGTAGCTGCGCCATGCACGCAGAGAAAGAAGCCGGCTGCACGGATGTCGACGAGGTGGCGGTCATCATGAAGAGAAGTGGAACACGGGAGGCTGCCTCTGCTTGTATCCAATAGAGGCCACCGCCGACGAGTCGCCGACTTGTACAATCGGTGACCTGTCCCGTCTTTATCTTAGAACATCCTATGCACACCCATCTGGGCTCCACGGAAGCACTTTCCCCTCCGGCTGATGCACCCTCTTTGCCACTCCAACGAGCGACGTAGCCGGACATAGGGAAGATACAGGGGAAGAATATGCCTCTGGGGCTCCGAACAGTCCGGTTAGCGGGCTGCCGGACCTGGGGAAGACAAAGGGATCCACCACGGCCGGTCGCAGACTAGTGTAGTGTATCCGCGTCGTGGGAGTGGAGCTCCGTCTGACTGTACATGCATATAGTTTTACCTTTTTAGTTAAACTATGTCCAAAATATAACCGTTTTTGTCTGGTTTGTTTGAAATCTGTCATGTTTGTATGAGATCAGGCAGTATTTGTATGAATTTCATCCGGTTTATTAAAAAAGAGTTTGAAATGCATGCGGCTAGCGTTGGATGACATCCTCCTGC
>NW_021170830.1:85238-90059 GCF_002162155.2 Triticum dicoccoides
GTCGGCGGGCGGATGCGGAAGGAAATTTTGTGGGTCGCCGTTGGAGATACCCTTACTTGATTTTAATTGGTACAACATTTACTTGTGGCATGCTTAGGTTTTTGCGTTAAGATTTTTTTTGTTTCTTGCACAAATTTTTCATGTTTTTAGTATGATGCAATGATCCTATACTCCATGTAATATTTAGAAATTTAATCTTCAATTTCCACTACAATGCGTGGGGTACAGTTTAGTTCGTTGAACATGATAGGTCATTTTCTCGCGACTTCTCAGGATTTCATTTGTTATAATATTATGGAAAATGATGGATCTTAGCGACCAGAACCATATAACTAGCTTTTTTTTCATTTTGGAAAATCAGACTATACAACTGGCTTGTTCAATTAGTTCTCATAGCTGCCGTTAACATCCATTTTGTTTTTTATTTTGTGGGCCGGGGCAGATAGGGATCGGGGGAGTGGCAGATGTCGTAGGTTTTTACATTATCTTGTTGTCCTGTGGAACTGTGATGCATATTCTCAAACATTTAAACTGAAGAAAACACTTGCTGCCGGGGCCAAAGGGCTTTAAATATGGTACATTGTTCCGGGGAGCTACACCCATATGTCTCATCATATATTAGCATGTTATAGTATATATATACTATACTTAATCATTTAAAGTTTGTTGATGTACTTTATCTAAGATACTCTAAAGCGAGCTAAATGAAAAAAAATTATGGGCAAGCCTATAAGTTTTACTATATATTTTAAATACCTACATATCTATACGTAAAAACAAGTATAAAAAAGTACATACTACCTAAAAGGTAGTATATATGGTACCGAAATATTCTTATATACTATATACTACACGTAGATACGATTCAATATGATGGATACTACCTACAATGTATGAAACACTTGTGGATGTAACCACACCTTGTTGTAGGAAAAAAAATCCTGTCATGATGTAGGTTTCAGTAGAAAATTCGCCACTTATATGCCCAAATTAATATGATGGGATACTGCGAGGAAAGCATGTGGTAGAATTGGTCGCCTCCATCCCATCTCCCCATGACCATCTCGCCATCGTTGAAGGAAACGGGTACGTCAAGCCTGTGAAGCCATCGGTGGCGGCGGCCTCATCACCTCGCTATGGAGAGCTCTCTAGCTGCGGAACGGCGGCGATCCTTGATGGCATGCACT
Organism: Triticum dicoccoides; assembly: GCF_002162155.2. NCBI lineage: Eukaryota > Viridiplantae > Streptophyta > Magnoliopsida > Poales > Poaceae > Triticum > Triticum dicoccoides. The sequence continues at coordinate 86,426 of NW_021170830.1, forward strand.
CCAGCGGAGCCTGAACTCCGAGACAGCAGCCCGTAGGCCTATTGGTGGTTGCTGTGTCACCATGGCTGTTGGGTGTGTGTGGTGCTGACAGTGGATCATGTTTCTTGCTCACAACAGCTTTATGACCACCTTGATGACCATAAAAAATGATTGATCTTGCAGTTAGCAGCCAGAACCGTAGAACTAGCTTTATAGTCATGGAAAATTGACCATAGACATGGATTGTTTCATTCGATTTTCGTAGCTGCCGCTAACATATATACAAATAACCAGCAGCCGGGCATGCATGGCTAGCTTGACTATCAAACGGTCAGACTAATTAATTCGAAACATATAGGAGATGGCGTCTGTTTCCCAAACTTTGTTCTATTGGCTTTTTGGGTTGCTACCAAGATGATTTATTTACGCACGTAAAAAAAAAACCTTGAGATGCTATCCACGTTGTGAGAAATGGGGAAGAACTCAACTATAGCAGGTTGTCTTGAACTCACGTGCATCCCACCAGCACCCGGCTGCTAATATGCATCATGCATGCATCTAGTGCGTGTCACACAGAAGGAGTGCTCGTATAAGATATATGCATTGTCATACCCACGATGGATCGGCTGCTAATATGCATCATGCATGCATCTAGTGCGTGCCTTTCTGGTAATCTAGTCTTGCAATGTCTTGGTTGGAGCGGCTGCTATGAAACGTCAATGCAATCTACGCAATGTTGTCTTTGGCCCAGTATCAATCATATGAAGATACCAATAAAACATGTGCTAAGAAAACATTGTCATACTCAGACCATGCTGAAAAACACACATGTTCCATTAAACTATACTAATAAATCAGACAAACATCGATTAGTAAATGAATTACAAGACCTGAATAGCAAAAGAAAGGTGCATTTTAGTTATGAATGCTAGCTACCTATAATTTTTTTATTTGATTTTAAATTTTGTCACATACTCTATCAGGTTTAGAGAAATATGATCTTTTGGTATTGAGCCGACGTTGGAAGTCAATTTGGCACCTCGTTTTGCCTCCTAAGTATATGTATAATTGGAACGGGAAGCTACACCTTTTTATATCATATAGATAAACACAGCTAGCAAACATTAATAACATCCTTCCTGCTCCTATAATGAGTCACATAATCCAAATTGTTATAATAGGTGGATTTGCTAGCTTAGTCCAACAGCAATCGTCTGATCTGGACAAGGCGACCCTGCCCACCAATGTAGCATACATAGTATTCTGGCACAGTTGACATAGTATTCTGGTCATTTAATTGTGGCATGCTTAACTTTTTGGGTTAAGTTTTTTTCCATTTCTTTCACAAATCGCTCATAAATATATTTTAGTATGATGCAATGAACCTATACTTCATGTAATATTTTGAAATTAAATCTTTAGTTTCCATTGCAATGCGTGGGGTACAGTTTAGTTCGTTAAACATAATGGGTAATTTTCCTGCAACTTCGCAGGACTTCATTTACGAGACTATCATATAAAATGATGGATCTTAGCAGTAGCGGCCAGAACCATAGAACAGTTTTTGTTTTTGGAAATTTTGACCATAGGAACTTGTTTGTTCTGTTAGATTCATGTAGATGCTAACATCCATTATATTCTATTTTGTGGCGAGGGGAGGGATGGTAGTTGGAGGGGTTGGCGCAGATATGATTCGGCATTGGCAGATGTCATAGGTTTTTATATTATCTTGTGGTCATGTGGAAGTGCGGATGCATATTCTCGGCCTTCATCTTATTTGCAAAGCAACTTCATCAAGCATTTAAACTAAAAATAATAATAATACTTGCTGCCCCCGCCGAGTGAAAAACGACAAAAATGAACCTTTCCAAATACTTTGAGCATAAAATGAACCCGGTTTAAAAAGATTTCATAAAATGACCGTTTCCATGATGCCTGGTCTCAGGGCGCTATGCTAAACAACACAACGCCCTAAGGCCATAGAATCAGCGCTGACATACCACATCAGACTTGCTTGGGACCATGACGCCCGGGTTCAAGGCGCCATGGGCAATAGCAGCCGAGGGTGCCATGCACGTGAACCAGGGACGTCACTTATGTAGTTGTACTAGCACTTAATCAGTAGATATGCTCCTTGCGACAGCCGGATTGGTCAAGTCCAAGTGATCACATACTATGAAGAGTAAGGTGAGACGAGACTGAAGTTTCTGAACATGACTAGAATAATCTGTTTTGGTAGTTGTAGAATAGAATAGTCTAGTATATTACGTGAGCCACTGTTAATTAATCATTTAGATGTGCAATAACTTGGGTCGTGCTATTCATCACGCTGGATGAGAAATAGTTATTCTTCACTTCTCTCTTATTACATCACTACACCACATTTTTACGCCCTGTAAATTTTGTCCTACGTTAGAAGTGAAAAGAGAACTTCAGAAAATTTATGTCACTCGAAGACAATATTTCACATGATGTAAAATTATGAACATAAAAGGATAGTACAAATACACATATAAATATAAAATTTATGATTTAATCATTTATGTCTTACTTTTCTTATAACAATTTTTGTGTAAGTGAATTGATAATTTGATATGAACGTAGTTATTCATAGCTAAACGTAAATTCTAAAAGTAAGAATGTACATTCTGAAATACTTTTTATTGGTCTTTGATGCACAGCTCTCACTATCATGTTCACTTATAGTATGTCTACAGAATTAGTGTAAATATATATGAAATAAAACTATTTCCCAAGACAAACATAATGATACCATTTATACATGCTAAAATCATATAATTTTGTATATATTAGTGATCAAAGTTATGCGTTAAAGACCGTACAAAGTCAAGCGCACCTTATATTTTGGGAAGGAGGGAGTACAATAGAAGCTCGACGTTGCACACAATGATTATCATCATACATCAACCCATATCTTGTTTATCATTTCACATCCAACTTGACATATATCACAAAGATACTCTCTTCATAAAAAATATATAGGGCCTAATACCTTTTTTGAGGTTGCCTTTGACCACGGTTTAGAGCAATAATATATGACATGCATGTTACACAAAGCATACCGCCAAATTTGTATGTGAAATGGGCTTCGAATGATAAAATTTTATAACATGCATCTCATGTATTATTAAGGTTATCAATGGTCAAAGGAAATCTTGAAAAATGTACTAGAGCGTATGTATCATGATGGAAGGGGTACCATTTTTAATATTTATATATTAATGCAATTGTCGATATGCTAATCGATTAACATGAAATGGAATTGTATATCACATTGAAAAATTTACAACAGAGGATGTCAGTAAAACCAGATTGGACATGAAACCATCTATAACCATGTATGCATGCCTCAGCAAAACCTCGTAGGAAACAAAAAATTGGATTTATCATCTTATGCCGAGGGAGGGATGCGTTAGGATTGACCACATTCAAACGCGTTTGTGATTGTGTGAGCACTGAAGCCACCATCGGCGAGGGTGGGAAGGAGAATAAGGGGCAACACGAATGAAATGCCATGTGTTGAAATCAAGGATTTCGTCCTATTGGGGTCTTGAGTCATGGTTATTAGGTTAGGGGCATGTGGTTTTTTTTCTCCCGTTGCAACACACGGGTTTTTTTTTTGCTAGTTATTCTT
>NW_021170830.1:90221-91176 GCF_002162155.2 Triticum dicoccoides
CTGAAGCTTGACGTTGGTGAACCAATGCCCCAGCAGCAACGAAGGGAAGTGCTCGGTGAGCAAGAGGCCAGCCAACAGGTCAATGATCTCGCCGGCCTCGCGGTGGTATATATGTCCATTCCTCCTGCCCCTCGAATACCACCAGACTCGTGATGTCGTTGCTCAGCGCCGCCACCTTCTTGCTGACATACACCGCAGCATCGCCCGCCGAGGCCGCAATGGAGCGGACTCGACTGACCACCTCAGCGATCAAGACCTCCATGGTGGGGTCCTTGCAGAGCTCGAGGAGGGTCAGTGGCACACGCCGGCAACACAACTCCGAGACGGTGCTGACGATGTGCTGGAGGCTGCCGATGATGGGGATGGTCCATGGTCCAGGCGGTAGCTGCGGCTTTCTTGGGTTGTTGCTCCTGCCGCTGGCGAGCTTGAGAAGCAAAAGATATAATGGAATGGATAGAGCTATGAAACATAACGTAGCCTCCATGGCACACATGCAGCTAGCTTATGCTCAGTTCGTTGCTCAGCCGAGTGATACATAATATAGTGAGCTAGCATACGTACATATAGGAGGCAAGGTATAGACGGAACATGCGTGGAACATAGCCGAGAGACCTTTCAATGGGTAGAAGCCATAGCCGCCGGCCATGAGTGTCAGCACATACGTATAATGTAAGGTACATACGGAGATCATGAGTGGAAGCCATAGCACTTGGCTGGTTCGTAGAGAAAGAAGGAAAATGATAGCAGCCTGCTGTCAGTGCGCTCCCATGGATATAACCAAACCAGATCTTAGCAGCCGGAAAAGATGGTAGCTCACAAAGCCGATCGAGAGGCATTTGAATATGTTTCCGCACGTCGTTGGTCGTGGGAAACTTTGACCGCACAACTGGCTAGTAGCCAGATTAGTTATACTACCACCGTCACGGTTTAGAAGGCGCGCTTGGAAATTCTCTGG
>NW_021170830.1:92195-93436 GCF_002162155.2 Triticum dicoccoides
AAAAACCATGGCAAGAAAACCAGAAAAAATGACCAACACACAAATGTACCACCATCTCTCATAAAATATCGCGAGGCTGACACTGGGAAGCCACATCAACTTGAACTGGGCCCCTGGCCCATCATCGCTAAAGTGTGCGCCGCCTCTCATATATGACGGTAATGAGATCTATATAGGAGGTCTTGTAAAAAGTGGTCTATTGGCTGCTTCAAGATAATCATCATATATGGTGTTGTCACAACTACAAGGTGGTTGGGTGTGCACAACAGGGATAGAGACATATGATTGTCTGCATATTTAAGTATGGTTGATGTCATTTGTGCGCGGATAAGAAAATAGATATGAGGGAGGAAGGAAGGAAGTCAATGGTGAGGTGGCATGGTAAAGCAAGTGATTGGAGTGAGGTAGTGATCGACTGTTCCTATCAGGTGCCACTAGTAGAAAAAGGGCCTTCAGTCCCGGTTCATAAGGGCCTTTAGTCCCCGTTCTGGAACCGGGACTAAAGGGTCGGTACTAATGCCTATCCCTTTAGTCCCGGTTCAATCCAGAACCGGAACTAAAGGGCGCGGCCACGTGGAGCTCCACCTTTAGTCCCGGTTGGTAACAGCAACCGGGACTAAAGGAAATTTTATGATTTTTTTTGAAATTTTTTTGAAATTTTTTTATTTTCAAATTTCTGAATTATTTTAACCTCTAGTCTGTAATCACCACCCCTCATCACTTCTCAATTTATCCTCTAATCACCCTCAATTTATCCTCTAATCACCCCTCATCATTCCAAATCATCTAACTTCCCGAACGGTCACCCATCCTCCCACTCCCCCAGCCTGAGCACGCTTAACTTCCGGGTTCTATTCTCCCTCGCTCCAAGTCTGCACTTCTTGTTTTCCTGACAATACTAAGATGTCAATCCTATTAACCTTCAGGAATTTAGCTTGAGCATGAAGTGACACATTTCATAGTTTTATTTTGAAACTATTGTTTTAAAATACAATAATTATTTAGTAACACTAATATTTCTTGAATAATTAGTTTGACCATTGTTTGACCACAGTTTGACCACAGTTTGACCAGATTTGACCAAAATTGAAATAACAGAAATAATTATTTAGTAACACTAATATTCTAGGATAATTAGTTTGACCATTGTTTGACCACAGTTTGCCCACTGTTTGAATTTTTTTCGATTTTTTTCACTCTAGATCTTAAAAGCCCCGTAACTTTTTTTCTATTAGGTTTTT
>NW_021170831.1:0-1228 GCF_002162155.2 Triticum dicoccoides
ATGCCTAATATGTAAGCAGCTTCACCGAGGTCTTTCACTGAAAAACTCTTATTCAAGTATCCCTTTATGCTATCCAGAAATTCTATATCATTTCCAATCAGTAATATGTCATCCACATATAATATCAGAAATGCTACAGAGCTCCCACTCACTTTCTTGTAAATACAGGCTTCTCCGAAAGTCTGTATAAAACCAAATGCTTTGATCACACTATCAAAGCATTTATTCCAACTCCGAGAGGCTTGCACCAGTCCATAAATGGATCGCTAGAGTTTGCACACTTTGTTAGCTCTCTTTGGATCGACAAAACCTTCCGGTTGCATCATATACAACTCTTCTTCCAGAAATCCATTCAGGAATGCAGTTTTGACATCCATCTGCCAAATTTCATAATCATAAAATGCGGCAATTGCTAACATGATTCAGACAGACTTAAGCATCACTACGGGTGAGAAGGTCTCATCGTAGTCAACCCCTTGAACTTGTCAAAAACCTTTTGCGACAAGTCGAGCTTTGTAGACAATAATATTACCGTCAGCGTCAGTCTTCTTCTTGAAGATCCATTTATTCTCAATTGCTTGCCGATCATCGGGCAAGTCAACCAAAGTCCATACTTTGTTCTCATACATGGATCCCATCTCGAATTTCATGGCTTCAAGTCATTTTGCGGAATTTGGGCTCACCATCGCTTCTTCATAGTTCGTAGGTTCATCATGATCTAGTAGCATGATTTCCAGAATAGGATTACCGTACCACTCTGGTGCGGATCTTACTCTGGTTGATCTGCGAGGTTTAGTAGTATCTTGTTCTGAAGTTTCATGATCATTATCATTAGCTTCCTCACTAATTGGTGTAGGTGTCGCAGAAACAGTTTTCTGTGATGTACTATTTTCCAATAAGGAAGCAGGTACAGTTACCTCGTCAAGTTCTACTTTCCTCCCACTCACTTCTTTCGAGAGAAACTCCTTCTCTAGAAAGGATCCATTCTGAGCAACGAATGTCTTGCCTTCGGATCTGTGATAGAAGGTGTACCCAACAGTCTCCTTTGGGTATCCTATGAAGACACATTTCTCCGATTTGGGTTCGAGCTTATCAGGTTAAAGCTTTTTCACATAAGCATCGCAGCCCCAAACTTTAAGAAACGACAACTTTAGTTTCTTGCCAAACCATAGTTCATAAGGCGTCGTCTCAACGGATTTTGATGGTGCCCTATTTAACGTGAATGCGG
>NW_021170832.1:0-1043 GCF_002162155.2 Triticum dicoccoides
ATCAATGGAGCTATATGATATTGGCCATATCATGTCACAACTATATAATTGCATGTGATGTTTATTATGTATTATGCATCTTGTTTACTTAGGACGACGGTAGTAAATAAGATGATCCCTTATAAAATTTCAAGAAGTGTTCTCCCCTAACTGTGCACCGTTGCTACAGTTCGTCGTTTCTAAGCACCACGTGATGATCGGGTGTGATGGATTCTTACGTTCACATACAACGGGTGTAAGACAGTTTTACACAGCGAAAACACTTAGGGTTAACTTGACGAGCCTAGCATGTGCAGACATGGCCTCGGAACACGGAGACCGAAAGGTCAAACACGAGTCGTATGGAAGATACGATCAACATGAAAATGTTCACCGACGATGACTAGTCCGTCTCACGTGATGATCAGACACGGGCTAGTCGACTCGGATCGTGTAACACTTAGATGACTAAAGGGATGTCTAATCTAAGTGGGAGTTCATAATTTGATTAGAACTTTATTATCATGAACTTAGTCTAAAACCTTTGCAAATATGACTTGTAGATCAATGGCCAACGTTAATGTCAACATGAACTTCAACGCGTTCCTAGAGAAAACCAAGCTGAAAGATGATGGCAGCAACTATACGGACTGGGTCCGGAACCTGAGGATCATCCTCATAGCTTCCAGGAAACAATATGTCCTAGAAGGACCGCTAGGTGACGCTCCCGTCCCAGAGAACCAAGACATTATGAATGCTTGGCAGTCTCGCGCTGATGATTACTCCCTCGTTCAGTGCGGCATGCTTTACAGCTTAGAACCGGGGCTCCAAAAGCGTTTTGAGCATCACGGAGCATATGAGATGTTCGAAGAGCTGAAACTAGTTTTCCAAGCTCATGCCCGGGTCGAGAGATATGATGTCTCCGACAAGTTCTACAGTTGTAAGATGGAGGAAAACAGTTCTGTCAGTGAGCACATCCTGAAGATGTCTGGGTTACACAACCGTATGACCCAGCTGAACATTAACCTCCCAGATGAGGCGGTCATTGACAGAATCCTCCAGTC
>NW_021170833.1:0-1103 GCF_002162155.2 Triticum dicoccoides
CATGCCTTCTACTTCTTGTGCTAATTTTTTGGCTTTAGATTTTATGAACTATGCAAGTTACTCATCTATTCATGTGTCATATATGCAAAAATCAAGGGAAGTAAAAATGGATGACATATACATATACAACATGTACACCTTGTCTCTTTTGTTAGCCACATTTCAGATTAAGCAACGCCGAGGACGGCTTTATTTTCAAGAAGGGGAGGATGATGAGGACATGACTACCTTGGATATGACCAAAAATATTGCATATATGCATATTTGTCAGGTGATTTCTAGTGCAAACTATTCAATAATCTATTTATGTTATCCAGAACAAAAATACTTCACACACTTTTGTGTTTTGTCTAATTGCAAGTGTATGGGACATTTGTACAATCCACATATGAAGATAAGGAAGAAAGAGATGTTTATTTGCTGTCCAAAAAATTCTCTCACGTCACTTTTGGCCCAAGAGAAGATAGAGTCCAAGTCTCTCACGTTCTGGATTCAGATTCGGACTGCACAGACACATCTGACTCAAAACGCACACAAGTTTTTCATACGGACTCCGAATTGGGTGATTCTTTTTTTGTTGGAAACTAGATTTCGTGCACTTTCCAACCCAATTGGAATTACCTTCAAATTCGTCCGGAGCGTTGAGTTGTGGACGAAACAATCTGATGCTGCAGCAGAATCCGAGTCAAACTACAAGTCCAAAGGTGTTACATCACCTCCACTTGGGCCCATGAGCCTTGTACGACCTAGGGTTAGTTTTAGGCTGCCTTGGGACGTTCTCCCACCTCCTTGGCCGCCACCCCTTGCTCCTATATAAGTAGATCCATCTAGTAGCTTTTTCCTGGGGATTTTGTTTAGTTAAAAGTTAGCCATTGCAACTTCGTGTATTTCGTTTGTGTCCAACGACCAGACCAAGACCGCTTACGGATCCCCACCTTTATCAATACTTCATACATATTTGCAATATTCAGATTGCCTTTATCATATTCTTGCTCGTTTTTCGATTGCTTGCAGGAATAGACCTTCGTGGTCAGGCTGACCGTGCTTCCGGCATCGTCAGTAACCTCAGGAGATTGGTTTAGCGATTGCTAAGGCGCAACGTC
>NW_021170834.1:0-1372 GCF_002162155.2 Triticum dicoccoides
GGTTCGTGGTCCTTCTGGATTGAACTCCCACATACGGAGAGGCCTGCGTTGGTATGGTAGGATTCGGCGAATCAGCATTACTTGAATCACGCTAACAAGATCAATGTCCCTCTCGAGGAGGGTTCGGATGCGGCTTTGTAGAGTCCGCACTTCATCAATTGATCCCCAATCCAGCCTCTTGTTGGCCCATGATGCAAGCTATAACGGTGGGCTGGGGAGAAACGTGGGTGCAGCTACCCACTTGGTGCTGCGGTGCTCCGTAACGTAAAACCACTCTCGCTGCCATTGATTGGAAGTTTCAGTAAAAGATCCTTTTGGCCAAGGAGTGTTGGTGAGATGGCTGACTACATCACCGCTGCACTCCACCTGTTTCCCGATGACTACCTTTGGTTTCACACTGAAGGTCTTGAGCCATAAGCTAAAGTGTGGGGGGATTTGGAGGAAGGCCTCGCACGTAATGATGAACACCAAGACATGGAGGAAAGACTCTGGGGCTAGATCGTGAAAATATAGACCATAATAGAACATTAGCCCCCGGACGAAGGGGTCAAGAGTGAGCCCTAGCCCTCGAAGGAAGTGTGAGATGAATATGACCCTCTCGCCAGATCTGGGGGTCGGGGTAACCTTCCCTTCAGCAGGAAGCCTATGGTGGATTTCCGCGGTCAGGTATCTGGCCGCTCGAATCTTCGCAATGTCCTCCTCTGTAACAGAGCAAGCCACCCATCGGCCTTGAGGGCTGGGTCCGAACATAATGGGGAAGCTCGAAGCAATGAAGTCGAAACCTTGGGTGCTAGAACTCGAGGTTGGAGAGGCTGAGGAGAAGTTCGGCGTCGAAAAGGACGGCCCTTGGTTCCTTTATAAAGGCAACATGAATTAAACGCCTCCTCTTGAGCCTGAAAGCCTGCCTATTCCTAAGGGATCTTTCCAACAGAATGGTTGGGTTACCCATGCTCGTGTTAATGAGAATCCCGCAATAAGGGGACACGATCTCTATTTCGACAGAGCGTGCCAATAGCAACCATGCCTCGAAACGTGGAATGGCGGGACAGGAAATGGTTCGAAAAACTGGGCGAGCGTGACATCACGTTATAAAAGTTGTCATCAGATTGGACTCGTGGAATATTATATTCTCTCTGCGGTTGTGTGTGGTGTTGTGTTACAGGTCCAGACATGTTCAAATACGTCCGAAGACTATCTTGGAGTTCGGAGGAAGGAACCCACCTTGCAATGCCGAAGACAGATCTATGCGCCGGATACGTTGTCATTGAAGCCAGGTTCAGGGGCTACTGAGGGAGTCCTGGACTAAGCGGTCCTCGGGCGTCCGACCTGTTAGCCATGGGCCGGACTGATGGGCTGTGAAGATACGAAGACC
>NW_021170835.1:0-1372 GCF_002162155.2 Triticum dicoccoides
GGTTCGTGGTCCTTCTGGATTGAACTCCCACATACGGAGAGGCCTGCGTTGGTATGGTAGGATTCGGCGAATCAGCATTACTTGAATCACGCTAACAAGATCAATGTCCCTCTCGAGGAGGGTTCGGATGCGGCTTTGTAGAGTCCGCACTTCATCAATTGATCCCCAATCCAGCCTCTTGTTGGCCCATGATGCAAGCTATAACGGTGGGCTGGGGAGAAACGTGGGTGCAGCTACCCACTTGGTGCTGCGGTGCTCCGTAACGTAAAACCACTCTCGCTGCCATTGATTGGAAGTTTCAGTAAAAGATCCTTTTGGCCAAGGAGTGTTGGTGAGATGGCTGACTACATCACCGCTGCACTCCACCTGTTTCCCGATGACTACCTTTGGTTTCACACTGAAGGTCTTGAGCCATAAGCTAAAGTGTGGGGGGATTTGGAGGAAGGCCTCGCACGTAATGATGAACACCAAGACATGGAGGAAAGACTCTGGGGCTAGATCATGAAAATATAGACCATAATAGAACATTAGCCCCCGGACGAAGGGGTCAAGAGTGAGCCCTAGCCCTCGAAGGAAGTGTGAGATGAATATGACCCTCTCGCCAGATCTGGGGGTCGGGGTAACCTTCCCTTCAGCAGGAAGCCTATGGTGGATTTCCGCGGTCAAGTATCTGGCCGCTCGAATCTTCGCAATGTCCTCCTCTGTAACAGAGCAAGCCACCCATCGGCCTTGAGGGCTGGGTCCGAACATAATGGGGAAGCTCGAAGCAATGAAGTCGAAACCTTGGGTGCTAGAACTCGAGGTTGGAGAGGCTGAGGAGAAGTTCGGCGTCGAAAAGGACGGCCCTTGGTTCCTTTATAAAGGCAACATGAATTAAACGCCTCCTCTTGAGCCTGAAAGCCTGCCTATTCCTAAGGGATCTTTCCAACAGAATGGTTGGGTTACCCATGCTCGTGTTAATGAGAATCCCGCAATAAGGGGACACGATCTCTATTTCGACAGAGCGTGCCAATAGCAACCATGCCTCGAAACGTGGAATGGCGGGACAGGAAATGGTTCGAAAAACTGGGCGAGCGTGACATCACGTTATAAAAGTTGTCATCAGATTGGACTCGTGGAATATTATATTCTCTCTGCGGTTGTGTGTGGTGTTGTGTTACAGGTCCAGACATGTTCAAATACGTCCGAAGACTATCTTGGAGTTCGGAGGAAGGAACCCACCTTGCAATGCCGAAGACAGATCTATGCGCCGGATACGTTGTCATTGAAGCCAGGTTCAGGGGCTACTGAGGGAGTCCTGGACTAAGCGGTCCTCGGGCGTCCGACCTGTTAGCCATGGGCCGGACTGATGGGCTGTGAAGATACGAAGACC
>NW_021170836.1:0-1475 GCF_002162155.2 Triticum dicoccoides
GACAAGGGTGATCAAGAAGCCGAGAGGGTCCATTGGTTTCGGGCCCAATGCGTGGTAGTAGCTGAATCATGGATCACAAACACAGAACTCAGTTCCTGAGGACGGCTGCAATGAGACAACCCACCATGTACTCCTACATGGCCTCTCACCGCTACCTTTACCAAATCGTGTTCACACACTTAGCTCACACACAGTAGGACATGTTCACACGCCTCTGATTCATCCCCGATGAATCAGACCTGACTCAACTCTAAGCAGTAGCAGGCATGACAACAAGCATGAATGAGTAGGCACAACAGGGCTCAAACAACTCCTACTCATGCTAGTGGGTTTCATCTATTTACTATGGCAATGACAGGTCATGCAAAGGATAAAGGGGTTCAGCTACCGCAGCAAGTAACAGATGAATCGATGTTGTCCTAATGCAGTAAAAGAGAGCAGGAGCGAGAGAGTGGGATTTTATCGGAATGAACAAGGGGGTTTTGCTTGCCTGGCACTTCTGAAGATAACATTGAGTCTTCATCAGTGTCAACGATCACATCATCGGTATCACGTCTATCGAGAGGGGACAAATACCGGCAATTACAGAAAAACACGATCAATGCAATGCACAATATGATGCATGCTATGACATGGCAATATGAATGTGTTTTGGGCTAATGCACCTAAAACCAGATTAAATGAAGTTGGTTTGAATCCAAGATTCAAATTCAAACTCCATATGTGGATATTTAATGCCATTAGTATGATTTGTGCTAAACAGCATCTATAAGTTGTTCTAACATGCATGAAAATGGTACAGATGGATTCCTTGAATTTTTCTGATAATTTTTCATATATAAATTATTTAATTTGGAGTTACGGTTGAATTTCTATGAATTTTAGAAGTTTATACAAATTTCTGGAATTTCCTGAATATTTTCAAATCCAGAAAATACTTATTGCGTCAGCCTGATGTCATGATGAAGTCAGCAGGTCAACGTGGCACAGTCTGGTCAACCCCTGACCGGTGGGTCCCGAGTGTCAGCGTCTAACTAAACTAACCTAGCTTAGTTAAACTAACCAAACCTAATTAGCCGGGCGGGGCCCGCAGGTCAGTGAGAGAGAGGGGGTCAAACCCGGGTCAAACTCACCGGAGTTGACCCGAGGCTCGTCGCCGGCGAGGCCAGGGACGGCGGAGAGCGTCGGGATTCGCCCTCCGATGACCAAAAGAGCGGCGGAGGGGCTCTACGGGATGCCCAGACCCGCGCGCATCTAACAGGGCCAACGGAAGAAGCTAGGGTGGCCGGAGGCGACGGCAATCATGACGACGGCGGCGGCCGGAGTTCGGGTGGTGGCGGGTTTGGCGCTACGAGCGGTGGTTTGGCGCGCTGAGGGCACTGGGGAGAAGCTCTTGCTCCTACGCATCCAAAGGAACGGACGGGAGGCCGCGAGGTGGCCGGAGTTGAGCACGGCGTCGACCTCGGCGGCGGCCG
>NW_021170837.1:0-1324 GCF_002162155.2 Triticum dicoccoides
CGTCCAGGAGTTGCAAGTAGTTTCTGGTGTTTGTAGCCTACTGGAGGCCGTGGACAGCGCTGACCGTAGGGGTGGGCTGTGATGCGGTAGGTACGTGGCCGGGTGTACCGAATACCCGTTAGGTATCTCGGGAACCCTGTTCACATCGTTCGGGGCCGTATGGGAAACCTCGGCCGGACTCCCTGCGGATGGAACCTGAATAGGCGATAAACCTGGACTGGAGGCTTAGGTGATTAGGTAGGTCGTGGCCGACACCCACGTTGGGCTTCCGCTTGAAGGTTGCCGAGTACATGTCGTGTAAACGACGATAAGTGGTGAGAGCGTGTATGAAGAAGTACACCCCTGCAGGGTTAACATGATCTATTCGAATAGCCGCGTCCGCGGTAAAGGACTACTTGGTTGCCTATACAGTTCATAGACAAGTAAATGGAAACTATTAAAAGCCTCAAGATAAGAGTGAGTGCCGAGGATGGCTCTTCCGTAGGAAGACGGAGGTGGATCCTCGGTGGTGTATTGAAGTGGTGAGTAGTGGACTCGTGTGCGCAAAACCATTTCAAGTTGGAGTATCGTAGAATAGCCTAGCCAAGAGTCAAAGCTGGCTTGCTGCAATAACTCCACCAACCCTTCTTGATACTATGCATGTATGTAGGATCTGATGTAAGTCTTGCTGAGTACCTTTGTACTCATGTTGCTATAATCTACATTTTTTACAGAAGACGCTGCAACCCCTTCTGATGGGTTCTATGTAGACGTTGACATCAACGAGTAGGCTAAAGACCCAGGTGGTGACCCTGAGCTTGTGAAGGACCACGTAGTATAGCTAGGCTTTCCAAGCCTCTTTTATTTTACTAGTTGTCTGTACTTAGACAAGTTACTTCCGTTGCTGGTTTGTATGACTGTATGACTTGTATGTTGGGTCGTGAGACCCGTACCTTTGTGTATGTTATGTATGGCTCACTGAGCCTTAAATAAAGTACTTGTGTCGTAGAGTCATGTTGTGATGCTTCGTTGTAATTGCACATATCGAGCATATTGTGTGTATGATTGAAATGCTTGGTATGTGTGGGATCTGACTATCTAGTTGTTTATCTTTAGTAGCCTCTCTTACCGGGAAATGTCTCCTAGTGTTACCGCTGAGCCATGGTAGCTTGCTACTGCTCTGGAACACTTAGGCTGGCCGGCATGTGTCCTTCTTCGTTCCTGTGTCTGTCCCTTCGGGGAAATGTCACGCTTTGAGTACCGGAGTCCTGTTAGCCCGCTACAGCCCGGTTTACCGGAGTCCTGCTAGCCCAGTGCTACAGCCCGGACCCACTTGCTGATGACC
>NW_021170838.1:0-1349 GCF_002162155.2 Triticum dicoccoides
AAAAGAGTTTGATTTTTCAATGCTCACTGTTGTAAGCTTGATTCACAAGGAGCTTCTCAATGTTGTACATGTAGTTCTTGAGTAACAGAAATGAAACCTATTTCTTCATTCTTGTCGTGTACCTCTGATTCATCTTCCACTAATCTGTAGAGTTAAGTTATGTGCTTCAATATTAGGAACTCATCATCTTCTAAAACAAACTTCGTTACCTACTCAAACATATTTTGTTCCTATGTTTCCGATAAATTTTCTATAAGTGTGTTCAATAGAACCTGCAGAACCTGCATTGGACCATGCTCATTTGCTCTGTCCATTTCTTCTAAAGAGTCCAGATTCCAACACATTCATAAATATGATTTAGTGTGTTATTACATTTCCCAGAATTAGATGCTATATTTTCTGTGGGAATTCGTTGACACGGTTCCTTATAAAAGTTGAATCTTCGGAACGGACAAACAGCTCTACGCAATTCTATCATCCATTCTGATTTTGAGGCAAGTATACCAGTTATCTTTTTCCTTCTAGCAAGGTACCATATACATGTTATGAAATTCTCCTTTGCCTTTCTGGTGAACCAAATAGGCATCTTTTTCACAAATGGAGGGAATTCATTTGTCAATAAAAATAAATTTGTCACATGGGATGTTGTCTTATTTCTTCAAGTATGAGCAAATGAACAGTGTTTCAAGTTAACAACTTTCTATCCTTATTCCTCTTATTCATTGTGTTATCCTGATTTATACATGTAAAAATGATGAATGATGATGAACAGTGCGTACAAAGTTGAGCGGCCATGTCTCTCATTTTTCATTCTTTCGTGGGCATCATTCTCTTGACGGGGAGGAAGAAGATCGGCACTAGATGAATGGATGCACTATGTTATGCAATGCATGCCAGCTTAATTATACGTCACCTCAGATGCAGATACATTGATGTCCGATCACGATTAGTAGTAGTACAGAGACTTAGACACGAATTTTTGGCCATAGTTAACACCTTGAAAGAGTTACTACAAACCAGATTTATCTCTACGGGGAAAAGGGCACTACGTACGGCTAATGCATTTCTATTCCTATATGCACGGGGCTTAACTATTGTCCATAGTTTGTTTCTCGCATTGAATAAATTGATTGTTGATCCTACAGGCTGGGTTAGAAGCAAACAAGGGTCATGATGAACTATTGCTAGCTTGAGGAGATGCTCACATGAAGACATGGTTGTCGGAGGTTGCGTACATCTGAAGTAAGCTTCTCTTTGAAAATCTCTTAATTGTTTCACTTACCTTCTTTTACTGTGTGCAGTTTCTACCTTTTCAAGTTGTTTGGTGGTGTATGAGCCAAGACCGAAGA
>NW_021170839.1:0-1111 GCF_002162155.2 Triticum dicoccoides
GCTCCCACATGTTCCACGATGATCTCATCGGATGAACCACGATGTCAAGGACTTAATCAATCCCGTATTCAATTCCCTTTGTCTATCGGTATGTTACTTGCCCGAGATTCGATCGTCGGTATCCAATACCTTGTTCAATCTCGTTACCGGCAAGTCACTTTACTCGTTCCGTAACACATCATCCCGTGATCAACTCCTTGGTCACATTGCGCATATGATGATGTCCTACCGAGTGGGCCCAGAGATACCTCTCCGTTTACACGGAGTGACAAATCCCAGTCTCGATCCGCATAAAACAATAGATACTTTCGAAGATACCTGTAGTGCACCTTTATAGTCACCCAGTTACGTTGTGACGTTTGATACACCCAAAGCACTCCTACGGTATCCAGGAGTTACACGCTCTCATGGTCAAAGGAAGAGATACTTGACATTGGCAAAGCTCTAGCAAATGAAGTACACGATCTTTTGTGCTAGTCTTAGGATTGGGTCTTGTCCATCACATCATTCTCCTAATGATGTGATCCCGTTATCAACGACATCCAATGTCCATAGCCAGGAAACCATGACTATCTGTTGATCACAACGAGCTAGTCAACTAGAAGCTCACTAGGGACATATTGTGGTCTATGTATTCACACGTGTATTACAATTTCCGGATAATGCAGTTATAGCATGAATAAAAGACAATTATCATGAACAAGGAAATATAATAATAATACTTTTATTATTGCCTCTAGGGCATATTTCCAACAGTCTCCCACTTGCACTAGAGTCAATAATCTAGTTCACGTCGCCATGTGATTAACACTCACAGGTCACATCGCCATGTGACTAATACCCAAGAGTTTACTAGAGTCAGTAGTCTAGTTCACATCACTATGTGATTAACACTCAATGAGTTTTATGTTTGATCATGTTGCTTGTGAGAGAGGTTTTAGTCAACGGGTCTGAACCTTTCAGATCCGTGTGTGCTTTACAAATCTCTATGTCATCTCCTAGATGCAGCTACCACGCTCTATTTGGAGCTATTCCAAACAACTGTTCTACTTGGAGCTATTCTAAATTATTGCTCCATTATATGTATCCGGTCTCTCTACTTAGAGCTATC
>NW_021170840.1:0-968 GCF_002162155.2 Triticum dicoccoides
TGCTCTCTCCATAGTACCGGAGAACGGTGTTTTAGTCATCTTGCCCAAGAGGCACGGTTCGCAAGTACCAAGTGATTCATAATCAAGTGGTTCCAAAAGTCCATCGGTATGGAGTTTCTTCATGCGCTTTATACCGATATGACCTAAACGACAGTGCCACAAATAAGTTGCACTTTCATTATCAACTCTGCATCTTTTGGCTTCAACATTATGAATATGTGTATTACTACTATCGAGATTCAATAAAAATAGACCACTCTTTAAGGGTGCATGACCATAAAAGATATTACTCATATAAATAGAACAACCATTATTCTCTGATTTAAATGAATAACCGTCTCGCATTAAACAAGATCCAGATATAATGTTCATGCTCAACGCTGGCACCAAATAACAATTACTTAGGTCTAATATTAATCCCGAAGGTAGATGTAGAGGTAGCGTGCCGAATGCGATCACATCGACTTTGGAACCGTTTTCCACGCGCATCGTCACCTCGTCCTTTGCCAGTGCCCGCTTATTCTGTAGTCCCTGTTTCGAGTTGCAAATATTAGCAACAGAACCAGTATCAAATACCCAGGTGCTACTGCGAGCTCTAGTAAGGTACACATCAATAACATGTATATCACATATACCTTTGTTCACCTTGCCATCCTTTTTATCCGCCAAATACTTGGGGCAGTTCCGCTTCCAGTGACCAGTCTGCTTGCAGTAGAAGCACTCAGTTTCAGGCTTAGGTCCAGACTTAGGTTTCTTCTCTTGAGCAGCAACTTGCTTGCCGTTCTTCTTGAAGTTCCCCTTTTTCTTCCCTTTGCCCTTTTTCTTGAAACTAGTGGTCTTGTTAACCATCAACACTTGATGCTCCTTCTTGATTTCTACCTCCGCAGCTTTCAGCATTGCGAAGAGCTCGGGAATAGTCTTGTTCATCCCTTGCATATTATAGTTCATTACGAAGCTCTTGTAGCTTG
>NW_021170841.1:0-957 GCF_002162155.2 Triticum dicoccoides
TGTAAAAAGGAAAGGTGATGATCACCATGACTCTTGTATAAGGGTAGAAGATAAAAGTAAAAGATAGGCCCTTCGCAGAGGGAAGCATAGGTTGTCATGCGCTTTTATGGTTGGATGCACAAAATCTTAATGCAAAAGAACGTCACTTTATATTGCCGCTTGTGATAAAGACCTTTATTATGCAGTCTGTCGCTTTTATTTCTTCCCTATCACAAGTTCGTATAAAGCTTATTTTCTTCGCACTAATAGATCATACATATTTAAGAAGCAATTTTTATTGCATGCACAATGACAACTTACTTGAAGGATCTTATTCAATCCATAGGTAGGTATGGTGGACTCTCATGGCAAAACTGGTTTAAGGGATGTTTGGAAGCACAAGTAGTATCTCTACTTGATGCAAAAAATTTGGCTAGCATGAGAGGGAAAGCAAGCTCAATATGTTGGATGATCCAAGACAATATAACGTTTAGGATATAGGAAAACATACCCATTAAGTTGTCTTCCTTGTCCAACATCAACCTTTTAGCATGTCATATTTTAATGAGTGCTCACAGTTACAAAATATGTCCAAGATAGTATATTTATATGTGAAATCTCTCTTCCTTTAATATTATTTCATGAATTGTTCAAGTGACCAATGCTGCGTTTGCTGACTTTCAATAAGTTTACTACCTATACTTATTATGTGTGAAGTCATTACTCCCCATGTTATAAGCATATGAAACATATATAAATTTTGATTTTATAATATTCAATTCATTCAACCATTACTACAAAAAAAGACACATCCATGACATTTTGGGCCGAACGAATTTTTTTCCTGTCATACATATGACACTTCTATGATGATAATTGTGACAAAACTCGGTATCATGATAGATGTGGTGGGCTCCTACTTCTATGACAAAAAATCATGACAGAAAATGGGCTTTTCATCCTAGGCGGGCCGGAGAC
>NW_021170842.1:0-715 GCF_002162155.2 Triticum dicoccoides
CATTCTGACCCGTTTCGTGGACTATTACTCACCGTTTTTGGGCCCTAAAGCGATTTCCATAGTTGTTGAACCCCAAGGTGCGATTACGTGTCGGTCATAAACACTCACAGTTTTGGCCGATTCTGGCCTGTTTCATGGACTATTACTCACTGTTTTGGGGTCCCAGAGTTATTTCCAGGATTAACGAATCCCGGGGTGCGTTTACGTTTTGGTCATCAACACTCGCGATTTTGGCAGATTCTGAGCCGTTTCGTGGACTATTACTCACCATTTTTGGGCCCCAAACAAATTTCCATAGTTGTTGAACCCCAAGGCGCGCTTACATATAGGTCATCAACACTCACATTTTTGGCCGATTCTGGCACGTTTCGTGGACTATTATTCACTGTTTTGGGGTCCCGGAGTGATTTCTACGATTAACGAACCCTGGGGTGCGTTTACGTTTCGGTCATCAACAATGACGGTTTTGGCCGATTCTGACCCGTTTCGTGGAATATTACTCACCGGTTTTGGGCCCCAAAGCGATTTCCATAGTTGTTGAATCCCAAGGTGCGCTTACGTGTTGGTCATCAGCACTCACAGTTTTGGCCGATTCTGGCCCGTTTCCTGGACTATTACTCACTGTTTTGGGGTCCCGGAGATGATTTACACGATTAACGAACCCTGGGGTGCGTTTACGTTTTGGTCATCAACACTCGCGGTTTTTATCGATTCT
>NW_021170843.1:0-1274 GCF_002162155.2 Triticum dicoccoides
GGCAAGATAGGAGAATGATAACTGACGGCTGAGAATGAATAAACCTGAATTGATGGACTCCGGATGACAAACTGAGAAGACTCTTGAATATCTCCTGATGGGTGAAAAAGATTCTCACAATCGAAAACAATTATGAGAGGATGGCAACAAGCTAGCACCATGAATCTTGAAGAGAATAGAGCAAGATTAAAGAGAAACTCTTCTTCGGTCTTCAAATGATGAGAATGACAACGAGAAACACCACCAAGAATTATTGAGGCACACCGGAAGAATCAAAAGCGAAGATGTTGAGCCAACTATGAAAAGAATTTGAAAGATCTTGGAGAAAAGCATTTGACTAATGATAACTCATTCTTACGTCAAACTTGGAGAAGAATTTAGGATAGCTCTGGGAAAATAGAAGAGTCAGGTAAGATCCTGGGAAAAGACCTGTGGGTTAGGGCCCACTCAAAAGAACACCGTTGAAAAGATTTAAAAGAGATGTTGCACCGGTTGAATTAAATGACTTGAATGAGATACCAATCTCGAAAGAGCTTGAACGAATGCAGAGTGGAAACACGAATCTTCAAGATATCTTGAGCACTCTGGAACAATTTAATAGCGAGAGATGGATGATTAAGAGGTGCACCGGCATAAGAAAAGCATTGGAAAAAAAAGAAAAGGAGTATGCTTAATACCAAAGCTTGAATTAAATCCACCGGAGAAGAAAAGAACGAGGAATGACGAACTTGAAGCTCCATTAGAATCTTCATGAGAATCACCGGATAAGAACATTGACGGAAAAGAATGGAGAAACTTCCCATCAATAAATGGATACTTGAAGAAGAAATCTTAGTCCTTGAAGAAAAACAAAAGGGAGGGAGGGTGGGAAAAACAAAGGCAACTTGGAGACGGATGAAACAAACACCGTTGAGAAGAAGTGATAAATGATCTTGCAAATGTTGACGTGAACGGATCCACTTGAGGAGAGACACACCGGTTAAAAAAAAGGATTGACAAGACAGACTCGATGATCAAGAAGGATTAGTATTCACATAGGAATATGAGAACACCATTTGGAAAAGGTATGGAATCAACATTTGACTTCGAAGCAACTCGAATACCACAACTCAAAACAAAACAAAGGATTGGCTTGCAAAATAAGCCAGAACAAACATATGATAGAGATTTCGTCCGAAGTTTTCGTGGTGGGGCCTACACGGGCTCGATCGTACAGCACCATCATGTACAAGGCAGTGCACATGACATACGAAGCGTCCCCGAGTCGGCATAGC
>NW_021170844.1:0-978 GCF_002162155.2 Triticum dicoccoides
AAATTTGAATCAAAGATTCAAATTTCAAACTCAAACATGGCCCTTTAAAGTGCTTTTCCTTGTTCTGCTTAAAACATCAATTTAACTTGTTTGATCATGCATGAAAATAGTACAGATGGATAGATTGGATTTTTCTGATCATTTTTCATATATAATTTGTCCAATTTGGAGTTACAGAATAAAAGTTATGAATTTTTGAAGTTTAAATAATATTCTGGAATTTCCTGATTTAATTTAAATCCAGAAATATAATTATTGCGCCAGCATGACGTCAGCATGACGTCAGTGGTCAACTGCGGCTGGCTGGGGTCAAACCTGACGTGTGGGGGCCACACGTCAGTGACAGGGGGGGTTTAACAGGATTAAATTAATCCTAATTAGGGATTAGTGGCGCTGGGGCCCACTGTCAGTGTCAGGGGGGGTTGACTAACGGTAATTAGCACTAACTGACCACCTGGCCGATGGGGCCCACGCGTTAGTGACCCTGGGGGGGTCAAACCCCAGGTCAGACAAGTCAAACCCGCCGGCGGTTAGTCGCCGGCGAGGTCCGCGGCGTACAGGGGCCTCGGGTTTCCTCTATGGTGCTCCAAACGGCGTGCGGCTAGGTGCGTTGGATAGCTAGCTCGATGGCGCGTCGGACGGTGGCCGTGGCTGGGCCTGGGGTGGCCGGAGTCGACGGCGGCGAGCTCGGCTGCGGCCGCCGGAGTTCGGTCGTGCGCGGAAACGGGGTTGGAGCTCGAAGGCGAGCTAAGCGAGGCGCTAGGGATGCTCTACGGGGCCTTACGAACTTGTTGGACTCGCCGGGGTGACCAAATGGTCACCGGAGCTGCGTCGACGGCGAGCTCGGCGGCGGCGGAGGTTCGGCCGTGGTGGGGAGGAGGCTACGGTGAGGGAACGAGGGGGGAAAAGAGGGGGAAACGGTGGCGGAGCTCACCGCGGTGCTGCAGGGATGGTTAGCGGGCTCGGGGGCGGCCGGAG
>NW_021170845.1:0-1859 GCF_002162155.2 Triticum dicoccoides
AAAAAACATCATATACAGACCGATTTATGATTACTTATAATCGCAATAGCATACCTGCGAACCCTTTGGTAACCTTCCCGGCTCATATGATGCTTTACCTGGCACTTTGTAAAACTTGGGGTAACCAATACTAAACCGGAAGAAAACAAGAACCATCTCCTCAAGAAGGTTTTAAGACAGTTAAAGTAACTATATTCATAAGTAATGTTCATAGGCTCCTGATTCGAATACGATCAGAGAACCGTCCCAAAGGGGTTAAGCTAAGATTCGGATATGATCATATAGCCCCCAGTGGCTTTGGCGATGCCGATCAAGTGGGTATCGACAGCTATGTTCTCTTAGGTTCGAATACGACCTATGTTTGAACAGGAAGCCCCCAAGTGAACATAAGAGTTGTTTAATGACGCTGATTCGAATACGATCCACGTCAGACCAAAAGGGGTTAAGCTGTGATTCAAATATGATCAAGAAGCCCCCAAGTGGGTTTGGTAGTATGCCGATCAAGTGGGTATCGATAGCTATGTTCTCTTTGGTTCGAATACGACCTATGTTTGAACAGGAAGCCCCCAAGTGACCACAGCTAGATTCAGATATGATCATAAGCCGGACCAAAGGGAAAGCCGGATTCAGATATGATCCGGTCCCTGTTGGTAGTGTCCATCACCTGATAAAGAAGACATAAACACATTTTTTATGGAAAAAAAGGATAGAGGTCCTGCTTTATTGCTTTATATAATATGTACATCGTCAAAAGTATATACATCTTAAGAGCCGAAGGCTTTAAGTATAGTAAGGCCACAGATGTGCAATATTCCACGGCCGACGAGTCTCCTCCTCTGATTTACGTGCGTCTTTGTGCTCTCGAACATCAATGAGGTAGTATGACCCGTTGTTTAGATTCTTGCTGACCACAAAGGGTCCTTCCCAAGGCGGAGATAGCTTGTGCATGTTAGATTGATCCTGGATGAGCCGGAGTACCAATTCGCCTTCCTGAAAGGCTCTGCTCCTAACCCGACGGCTGTGATAGCGGCGCAAGTCCTGCTGGTAAATCGCCGAGCGGGCTATTGCCAAGTCTCGCTCCTCATCCAATAGGTTAAGTGCCTCCTGTCGAGCCTTTTCGTTATCCGCCTCAACGTAAGCCGCCACACGGGGTGAGTCGTGTCGGATGTCACTTGGCAGAACTGCTTCTGCTCCATAAACCATGAAAAAAGGTGTGTAACCCGCAGATCTGTTAGGCGTAGTGTTGATGCTCCATAGCACGGAGGGTAACTCCTCCACCCAACAACCCGGAGTCCGCTGTAAGGGGACTAAGAGCCGGGGCTTGATGCCTTTCAGGGTCTCTTGATTAGCTCTTTCCGCTTGACCATTAGACTAAGGATGAGCAACAGCCGAAACATCCAGCCGGATATGTTCTCTTTGACAGAACTCTTCCATGGCACCCTCAGAGAGATTAGTGCCATTGTCAGTTATGATGCTATGCGGGAAGCCAAAACGAAAGATCACCTTTTTCATGAACTGAACCGCCGTAGCTGCATCACACTTACTGACCGGCTCTGCCTCAACCCACTTGGTAAACTTGTCCACTGCCACCAGTAGATGTGTCTTTTTATCCTTAGACCTTTTGAAAGGTCCAACCATGTCAAGCCCCCAGACTGCGAACGACCAAGTAATTGGGATCATCCGTAATTCTTGAGCTGGCACATGAGCATGTCGTGAGAACTTCTGACAACCGTCACATTTACTGGCTAGATCCTCCGCATCAGCATGAACCGTGAGCCAGTAGAAACCATGACGGAAAGCCTTGGCCACAAGAGATTTTGAGCCAGCATGATGACCACAATCTCCTTCATGAATCTCAC
>NW_021170846.1:0-1107 GCF_002162155.2 Triticum dicoccoides
TGTTTGATTCTCTCTGAAGAAGTAAATTACGTGAAATACCAAGCAAACAACTTATTACTTCTGCAGACAAGAGTTAGCTTAGGGCTTGATGGAATGCTGTTTAGGGCTTTAGGCTACTTCATAAGTGTTATTTAGTATAGTGTGTGCATACAAAATTCCAGCAAATATCATAGATATATGATATATCATGTTCCAGCAAATATCAAACATATATGATGTATCTGTCTAAAAATGAAAGGAACTCCCTGCCTTGCAAAAGAAAGTGCAGTATTTCTGCCATTCTGTTTGGTACTTTGTAAGTAGAGATCACATATGTTTTCATATTTCATTTCAAAGGAACTATTTGGTTCAGTCCTCACATCATAATATTCCACAAATTATGCCTACGCAAATTGCCTATTTTCTTGTATTTTGTATGATCTTCATTTATTTATTTATGTTTAAGGGAGTAAGATATTTTATTTACCGTTCACCTTATATTGCTTCATGTGAAATTTGAAAATGCGACTCGGTCATCTTCACACACAGAACAATACAAATAAAAGAAAAAAAATCAATCCATCTTAACAAAATTATGGAGCTATATTTTGATTAGTACAAAATTTCGTTCCTGCGTGCACTGGGCCCAGACATGCCAGACCTAGGTCAAAAATCTGCTTCATTGTAGGCTAAGGCACAACTCAGATGAGTAAGGTACATATCATATTCCTGGGGAGATAATCTTGACAGAGCTGCCATGGTGGAAGACCAGGCAACATCTGTCAACCAAGGGATCGGATGTATTTATCTTCATGGTCCCAAACTCCCAAATCAAACCAAAAGCAAGGCAAAATTAACAGAAACCACCAAAAGGGAACTGACAAGATGCTATGCATAGATCTTAAAGAAACAGAAATAAACAATGAAGCTCAATAGTTATTTCACAAGACACTAGCCATGATCTCTACTTGTTTGAACAGAATGGAGTGAATCAGAACAAAGTATATGTAATATTCACAGAGGCCTAGACCAGCTTCTCGGCACAACTAAACAAAGCTGCACCATGAGTACCCATGTAAAAGCCTCATCATAAGTACCTGTCACATTTCATCATTTTCATCTCCATTC
>NW_021170847.1:0-1220 GCF_002162155.2 Triticum dicoccoides
GCCGACCTAACACAACCGGGTGGAGAGGTCCACTGGTCAAAGCCCGTCCGTGCAAAGTCCAAGGGCTAGATCCCGTGGTCAAACGCTACAGGGTTAGCCGGGACGGGGGCCCTGGGGGTAGCAATGCCACCGGAGCGTCGTACCGGGCCCTCATACATGCGGGGTGGTGTTGTGGCATGTCCGAAGAGGCGGCACGCGTCTCCGGGTTGTGGCCCCCCTCACGGACGGCAATGAAACGGTAGTAGACGTTCTACGGTAACGATGCAGCGTGAATATTATTAAATACTTGGAGCGCGATAAAATCATGAGTTTTTTACACAACGTGGGCACATGTGCTATATGACTGATGGTAATTTTTCATAATTTTTTGTGACGGAGAAGTATCTGAACACTTCCCTCTACGCGGATTGCTCTTCGCACGTCTACGACTGTGGCCGGCGGCCTCCGGGGGCTAGCATACCGTCAAATCTTGCGTAGGCGGCCTCTCACAAATCTAGAAGTGTTGAGGCGGTTGCAAACGCCCAGCACGCGTCTCCGGGGTGTGCCCCCCCCTCACGGACGCCGCCGCCGCCGGCACCTGGAGGGGGGAAACGGACGCGTCGGGTCTACACGGAGTGGATGTAGCTGTGGGTTTGGCCCGGATGTTGCTCCAAAGTGTTCCTCTAGGCCGACCTAACACAACCGGGTGGAGAGGTCCACTGGTCAAAGCACGTCCGTGCAAAGTCAAAGGGCTAGATCCCGTGGTCAAACGTTACAGGGTTAGCCGGGACGGGGGCCCTGGGGGGGTAGCAATGCCACCGGAGCGTCATACCGGGCCCTCATACATGCGGGGTGGTGTTGTGGCATGTCCGAAGAGGCGGCACGCGTCTCCGGGTTGTGGCCCCCCTCACGGACGGCAATGAAACGGTAGTAGACGTTCTGCGGTAACGATGCAGCGTGAATATTATTAAATACTTGGAGCGCGATAAAATCATGAGTTTTTTACACAACGTGGGCACATGTGCTATAGGACTGATGGTAATTTTTCATAATTTTCTGTGATGGAGAAGTATCTGAACACTTCCCTCTACGCGGATTGCTCTTCGCACGTCTACGACTGTGGCCGGCGGCCTCCGGGGGCTAGCATACCGTCAAATCTTGCGTAGGCGGCCTCTCACAAATCTAGAAGTGTTGAGGCAGTTGCAAACGCCCAGCACGCGTCTCCGGGGTGTGCCCCCCCC
>NW_021170848.1:0-3027 GCF_002162155.2 Triticum dicoccoides
GCATAGGGGAATGCATTGTGGAGTAGTTATTAGATGATGACTGGGAGAGTGACAGAAACTTAAACACTAGTTTATGCGCTATTCCATAAGGGTTGATTTGGATCCATATATTTAATGCTATGGTTAGATTCTATCTTAATTCTTCTGTAGTTGTGGATGCTTGCGAGAGGGGTTAATCATAAGTGGGAGACTTGTTCAAGTAAGAACAACACCCAAGTACCGGTCCACCCACATATTATATTATCAAAGTAGCGTACGTGAATTAAACCAACATGATGAATGTGACTAGACGAAACTCCTGTGTGTCCTCAAGAACACTTTGCTTATTATAAGAGACCGTTCTGGCCTGTCTTTTGCCACAAAAGGATTGGGCTATCTTGCTGGACCTCTTGCTACTATTGCTACTTGTCACTTGTTACAAATTATCTTGCTATCAAACAACTTGTTATCAGAATTTTAGTGCTTGCAGAAATTACCTTGATGAAAACCACTTATCATTTCCTTCTGCTCCTCCTTGGGTTCGACACTCTTACTTATCGAAAGGACTACGATTGGTCCCCTATACTTGTGGGTCATCAGGAGGCGAGGTAAATGTTCCATTTGACAATGGCTAATACCAACCATCTTCATGGAAATACATAGGCGGGAGACAAAGCGCAACACTATATAGATGTAAAATATTCATTGAATATGATTAAAGTGCATGGGGCATTTTAAAGGTGGATTGTTTTCATGCATGGTTGAATGGTAAGAGAATTGGAGTTAGTGGGGGATCAACAATTTAGCTTTATAGGATTCCATGGGAAATATGATAAAATTACCAACTAATAATATTAGTTGTTGATCAAACCTTAGATTTAACATACCAATACACATGTTGGCCGCAAGGCTGCATTCCATGCCTAGTAAGAGCTAAACCAGATGAAACGGAAAGTACATCCATGGCATGCTGATGCTCAGCATGTCTTTATTCCTCCATAATATAGGTATACCAAATGGAAAGTTCATCCATGATACACTGGTACTCAACATGTATTTATTTCACCATTACGTAGTTATTTATCATCCATGCACATCAAGCTTGCTAGCCAACCATAGGGGTGCGGGCAACGGCAACGACAATGCGGACACGGTTGAGATTTAAGTCCTGGGTCACCTGCACATCGACCGGGATGACCTCGATCTGGGCATCGGGCTTGTCCCGGAGGATGATCTCTTTGGCCTTCTCGGCGGACATCCCGACCACCTCCGGCCATGACGTCTTAGCACTGCTGGCTTCGGTGCTCCCTCTTGCAGGCTCTGGGTACTTCATGACACTTCCCTCCATGGAACTCATGTTCTTCAACGAACTCTACGATCAAGATAATTAAAGTGTTAAACATAACACAATTCCTAGAAAAATGGGAAATCAAAAGATCGACCAGGCGTTACACACACTCACCTGAATAATTGTTTACATGTTCTCACTGTGTAAGAAGATGTTGGGTGTAGCATCAACTTGTGGATGATATTTATACTAGGAAGTTAACTAAGTAGGGAAGTACATCATAGTGCACACACCAAGTAATCATCACATGGAGTGCAGCAACTTCACATGGTATCATGCTGAATTTGGTCTTGATAAGCATGATTGACGTGGCTACACATCACTAGATAAAGTGATGCCTATCCATCATAAACCAAGAAATGGGCAATTGATGAAAATCTGAACGTATATGTGCATCCATGCTTGTCATCATATACTCTCTTGATGAAAATCCGTGCCCTTAATGTTTCTTCGGGATAAAACACAACAGATACTTACAGCATACACAACAAAACGGGTTGACATATAGAAAATGTACAAAAAATATTAGGCAAAAAGAAAAGAGAAAACGTACAAAAAATGTTAAGGCAAAACGTGTTAAGGCAAAAAATAGTAAGCTTCACGAGTTCACGTGATGGATGGTTCATGGTGACAAGATATCACATTTGTATATATATCATTAAATATCAATTTTTTTGAATAAAGAATACATCAATTTGAAAAGGCATTCGTATAATCCATGAACTGAAAGGATAAGTTCACATAAATGGGAAAAATTCGTGAATTTGAAAAAAGTTCATCAAATTTGAAAAAAGTTCATGAATTTTAAAAAAAAGTTCATCAAATTTGAAGAAAGTTCATAGAACTTGAAAAAAAGTTCATAGAATTTTAAAAAAAATTCATTGAACTTCAAAAAAAGTTCATCGAATTTGAAAAGTTCATCAAAATTCGAAAAAGTTCATCGAATTTGAAGGAAAGCTCAACAATTTATAAAAAAGTTCATCGATTTTCAAAAAAGTTCACAAATTTAAAGAAAAAATTCAGGAACTAAAAAAAGGTCGCAATAAATAGAACAAAAAAGATAAGGAAAAGGGAAAAAGAATAAACCGAGCTGAAGAACGAAAGAAAAAGAGAAAAGTGCATTTTCACTCGGGAGTTGATAGCTTAGTGGCTAGAGCCGAGCCCTTACAACAGAAAGTTTCCGAGATCGACCCCCCACCCAGCGCTCTTTCTTTGACCTTTCGAAAAAGACGGAAAAACAAGAAGGAAGAAATAGAATGGGCCGGCCCAGTTTGGGCTGCTGCATGCGCCCGTTTGCAAATTGCACTGTAACGGGCGCCTGCAGCGCCAAACAGGAAATGCCCCCACCCCCCCAGCTGACGCTCGCTAGCGTCAAAAGGACCAGCTTTCGCGCAGGCGCGAAGTAAATGGGACGGCCCATTCGATGGTGTCATAGCGAAGCGCTACTAAAAATAAAAGAACAAAAAACGCTTTAAATGAGGACTTGAAC
This sequence comes from Triticum dicoccoides, assembly GCF_002162155.2. Classification (NCBI taxonomy): domain Eukaryota; kingdom Viridiplantae; phylum Streptophyta; class Magnoliopsida; order Poales; family Poaceae; genus Triticum; species Triticum dicoccoides. Next base: position 2,817 of record NW_021170848.1, read on the forward strand.
TCGTAACATTGAAACGACGATTAAGCGTTCTTACCTAGTTGAGGTACTAAGCGTTTGTGGTTAGTTGATCGTGCAAGTTTCTGTGAACTCCATGCAGTGACAAATCCAGAAAAAAAATACAAAAAAAATCAACCATTGAACATTCTTGTAAATATACTACGTTCAATTTTAAAACAGACAAAGAACATTTTTGGATATATGCTGAATTTTT
>NW_021170849.1:0-1235 GCF_002162155.2 Triticum dicoccoides
CTTAAGAAACAACTCGATGAGTCCTTGAAAAAGGGTTTCATCCGACCTAGCTCATCTCCGTGGGCTTGCCCCGTCCTATTCGTCAAGAAGAAGGATGGTACGGACCGGATGGTTGTAGATTACCGACCTGTCAATTTGGTCACAATCAAGAACAAATATCCACTTCCCAGGATCAACGACCTGTACGATCAGCTCGCTGGATCCTCAGTCTTCTCCAAGATGGATTTGAGGTTGGGCTACCATCAAATCAAAATCAGAAACGGGGACATTCCTAAAACGGCCTTTGTTACTCGTTATGGCCAATACGAGTACACCGTCATGTCCTTCGGTTTAACCAACGCTCCAGCCACCTTTTCTCGGTTAATGAACTCAATCTTCATGGAATATTTGGATAAATTCGTCGTAGTTTATCTCGATGATATACTCATCTACTCCAAGAACGAGGAAGAACATGCGGAACATCTAAGGCTAGTGTTGAAGAAACTTCGAGAGCATCACCTTTATGCCAAATTTTCTAAATGTGAATTCTGGCTGTCAGAAGTGACCTATCTGGGTCATGTAATATCTGGTAAAGGTATTGCTGTTAACCCTGAGCGAGTTCAAGCCGTCCTTAACTGGACTCCACCTGAATCGGTCAAGCAAGTTCGGAGCTTTCTGGGCTTAGCGAGCTATTGTCGTCGCTTTGTCGAGAATTTCTCCAAGGTTGCCAAACCTCTAACCGAACTCCTCAAGAAAGATAAGAAGTTCGAGTGGACTCCACAATGTGAGCACAGCTTTCAGGAACTGAAAAGACGCCTGACTTCTGCTCCCGTACTGGTACCGCCAGATTTCTCTAAGGACTTTGTCATCTACTGCGACGCCTCGCGACAAGGACTAGGTTGCATTCTCATGCAAGATCGACACGTAATTGCCTATGCTTCACGGCAATTGCACCCACATGAGGAGAATTATCCTACTCATGATCTAGAGCTTGCAGCCGTAGTCTATGCGCTTAAGACCTGGCGGCATTACCTCCTCGGTAATCGTTGCGAAATATTCACTGATCACCAAAGTCTGAAGTACATCTTCACCCAACCGGATTTGAATCTCAGGCAAAGACGTTGGGTCGAGTTGATCACAGATTTCGACTTAGGAATAACCTACACCCCAGGGAAAGCCAACGTCATGGCTGATGCGCTAAGTCGTAAATCTTATTGTAACAATCTGATGTTACAACAAAGTCAACCGCTTCTCCA
>NW_021170850.1:0-2605 GCF_002162155.2 Triticum dicoccoides
TGTCACATCCCTAGCTTCTGGTAATGCACTAGGCTAGACCTCTTGCTGCATCATGTTTAAATTCAAATGAAATTTGAATTGAGGAATTTTCAAAGCCTCAGAAACCTCTAAAAATAACCAACAATTAAATCTTCTCAAATGTGTCCAAGAAAATGTTCCTGTTATCCTCTGGAAATATTGGCAAGAGGTAAAATCCAAACCAATATTTTTGGTGTCTCAGAAACATTTAATTTGGGCATTTGAATTAAATCAATAATTATTTGAATTGGATTTATATCTACTATTAAATAAATATAGGTCCAATAATTCTGAAATATTTTGTGGAGCATTGTTTTAATTCTTTTAGCTCCTAAAAATATTGTCAGAAGCAAAATAGATTGAATTGGTTTCAAAACCAAATTCAAAACAAACAGAACAAAAATAGAAAACAGTAAATAAAAAGAAAAGAGAAGAAGTACCTGGCGCTCACCTGTGCTGGCCCAGCCTCCCCTGTGCAGCCCACCTGCGTGGCCCAGCCCACCTCCTTCCCCCCCCCTTGTCCTCTTCTTCCTCTGCCAGTAGGCAGAGGCGAGGCGTGGCGCGTGCCCGAAGAGCGCCGGCCACCTCCTGCTTCGCGCTGGAGGCCTCCCCCTTCGAGCCTATCCATGCGTGGAGACGCCACGCAGCCGCCCGGAGCCGTCCAGCCCTCCCTCTCTTCCCCTGGACCCCGTTCCCTCCTCTGCTTCCCTCCCGCGCACACCACCGAGCGGAGCTCGCCGCCATCGTCGCCGTACCCATGGCCACCGGCCACCCCTAGCCTCACCGACGCCCCAGGAAGCTCCGCGGGTCCTCCCTCTACCTCCTCAACGAGCCACGAGGCCCCGGACGTGCCGCATCGCCGCCATCGACGTCGCCTTCTACCTCGGACCCGCCGGCCGTCTTCGTCAAATTCGTCGGCTCCGGTGCCTCCCCGAGCTCGCCGAGGCCACCACTGCACCCGCTGTGAGCTCCTGTGCTGATTCCCCCTCTTCCCGTGCCCACCTCCCTCTCTAGCTAGCCCCACCACTTTGCCCGAGAATCTCTCGCCGCCGGCCATGATGCCTCCGTCGTTTTAGCCACCACAGCCCGTGCCTGAGTGTGTCAATGCGTTCGGTGCCCTCCCAGGAGCACGCAGATCCCACCAGCTCCTCCTCCCGAGCACCCTAACGCCGAGCCCAAACTAACCCGAGCTCCGGCCGCCGCTGCCGAGCTCGCCGCCGTCAGCCCCGGCCGCCCCGCGACCTTCCGCTGCCTCCGCTGGATGCGCAGGAGCACGGGCTACGCCCCGGTGCCCTCAGCCGCCGCCTCCGTCGCCTTTAGCGCAAGTCCGGCGTGTTGCCGCCGCCATTTTGGTCGCCGCCGGCGTAAGTCCGGCGATGATGACGTGGGCATCATTAGCGGCTAACCCCCCCCCACACTAATCAACCCCTAGGCCACTGACAGCGGGCCCCACCCCTGGTCAAACCCCAGTCAGCGCTGGGTTTGACCGGGATTAGCTCCTGTGTCACTGACGTGTGGACCCCACACGTCAGGTTTGACCCGAGCCGGCCCCTGTTGACTTGCTGACGTCATGCCAACGTCATGATGACGCAGTAATATTTTCTGGATTTAATTTAATTCTGAAATTCCAGAAAATGCCTAAAACTTCAATAAATCATAGAAAATTAACCGTAACTCGAAATTAAATAATTTATATATGAAAAATTATCAGAAAAATTCAAGGAATCCATCTGTACCATTTTCATGCATGTTAGAACAACTTATAGGTGCTGTTTAGCACAAATCAATTAAAGGGCATTTAAATAATCACATATGGAGTTTGAATTTGAATCTTGTATTCAAACCAACTTCATTTAATCTGGTTTTAGGTGCATTAGCCCAAAACACATTCATATTGCCATGTCATGATCATGCATCATATTGTGCATTGCATTGATTATGTTTCCTTCTGTGTTGCCGGTATTGTCCCCTCTCGATAGACGTGATACCGATGATGTGATCGTTGACACTGATGAAGACTCAATGTTATCTTCAGAAGTGCCAGGCAAGCAAAACCCCCTTGTTCATTCCGATAAAATCCCACTCTCTCGCTCCTGCTCTCTTTTACTGCATTAGGACAACAATGATTCATCTGTTACTTGCTGCGGTAGCTGAACCCCTTTATCCTTTGCATGACCTGTCATTCCACAGTAAATAGATGAAACCCACTAGTATGAGTAGGAATTGTTTGAGCCCTGTTGTGCCTACTCATTCATGCTTGTTGTCATGCCTGCTACTGCTTAGAGTTGAGTCAGGTCTGATTCATCGGGGATGAATCAGAGGCGTGTGAACATGTCCTACTGTGTGTGAGCTAAGTGTGTGAACACGATTTGGTAAAGGTAGCGGTGAGAGGCCATGTAGGAGTACATGGTGGGTTGTCTCATTGCAGCCGTCCTCAGGAACTGAGTTCTGTGTTTGTGATCCATGATTCAGCTACTACCATACATTGGGCCCTGAAATATGACCCCGCTCGACTTCTTATTCACCCTAGTCCTCTGTCCAGGAGTTGCAAGTAGTTTCTGGTGTTTGTAGCTTACTGGAGGCCGTG
>NW_021170851.1:0-1056 GCF_002162155.2 Triticum dicoccoides
GAGGGTGGAAAGCGGTGCTAAAGGAGAGACGGGTTCCCATAGCATTCTGGAAACTTTCCCAAAATCGAGAGGTGAAAAGACTTCCTCGATCCGAGTTAATTTCCAAAGGAACACCATGGAGAGACACTATTCGGGAGATGTATAAGTCTGCCAGCTGACTAGCGGTTATACTCTCACGAACAGGTAAGAAATGGGCTACTTTGGAAAGACGATCGACCACGACGAAAATAGCATTATTCCCTCTCTTGGTCCTGGGAAAACCGGTAATGAAATCCATACCAATTTTATCCCATTTCCATTCAGGAATAGCTAAGGGTTGAAGGGTGCCAGCAGGCCGTTGATGCTCTGCTTTTACACGACGACAGACGTCGCAATTTGCAATATACTGAGCAATCTCTCTCTTCATCCTAGTCCACCAGAACCTCTGGCGTAAGTCCTGATACATCTTAGTACTACCGGGATGAATGGTGAGAGGAGATTCATGAGCCTCCTTAAGGATCAACTGCCGTAGATGCTGGTTCTTGGGAACCACTAGACGGTTCTCAAAGTACACAACACCATGATCATTTGTGGAGAAACAACTAGCACCTCCACTAGCAATGTTCTCTTTGATTTTAGATATTCCCTTATCTCGCTTTTGGGCAGCAATGATTTGATCCGTAAGAGTAGGTTTTGCTACCAAGGTGGAAAGAAAACCTTGAGGAACAATGTGAAGGTTAAGCTTCCGAAATTCCTCATGGAGAAGCGGTTGACTTTGTTGTAACATCAGGTTGTTACAATAAGATTTACGACTTAGCGCATCAGCCATGACGTTGGCTTTTCCTGGGGTGTAAGTTATTCCTAAGTCGAAATCTGTGATCAACTCGACCCAACGTCTTTGCCTGAGATTCAAATCCGGTTGGGTGAAGATGTACTTCAAACTTTGGTGATCAGTGAATATTTCGCAACGATTACCGAGGAGGTAATGTCGCCAGGTTTTAAGTGCATAGACTACAGCTGCAAGCTCTAGATCATGAGTAGGATAATTCTCCTCATGTGGGTGCAATTGCCGTGAAG
>NW_021170852.1:0-1414 GCF_002162155.2 Triticum dicoccoides
AAAAACTTGAAGCTCGGTCGGCCTAGGTTCACTGACTTGAAAAATAGAAGTTCACCCTATTTACAAGGAGTTGCCACCACCAAATATAATTGTTCGCTGCTCCCTCCTCAAAATATCGCTACATGAGCGATCCCCAACGAATCACCAACCGTCTCTCCTCTTGAATAGGTGCACTGGGCCCGAATTGGGCTGCCTCCAACCGGCCCAATCTGCGCCAAACAGGGCGAAAGGCCTCCTAGCTTGCTGCAGTGCGACAAGAAGTTGTCTATCGAAGTAGAATGGTTCTGGATCACTAGCTGAAGTTAGAAGCCACGAAAAGAAGCTGAATTTATGAAGTTTTGTGAAGTTGGAGGAGTTCAGAACACGCCCTAAAAATAAAAATAGGAAGCTTGACGATGTGTTCCTTGGTGAGGAGGTGTTCTCCTAGTTGACAAAAGCAACAAGGGGCCTTATGTATTTATTTACATATAAAAATATGAAAATTATTGATAAACAGGTCACATCCATGTGCACGCGTCAAATATTTTGAAGTATTGACAGTCCAAATTTATTTTCGAAATTTCAAATTCTCAGTTTCACTCAAACCTAGGGCCCAAAAGCATATTGGTGCACTTTACACCCAATCTAGCAAGAGATATAAAGTACCTTTCCAAAAGCTATTTTAATGAAATCGGGGAAATGTAACTAAAGTGTTGATTCACAAATATTATTATTAGGTATAAACAACTATTCCCCGCGTGTTAGCAAAATCAACATGGTTGGCTGCTTGTTTTTCTGGAAAGCTGGCCAAGCTTGCTGCCTGGTAAATCAACATAGATCCTCTTTTCACACATCATTATAATTTGTACCAAAAACATATTAGTTTGTTTCGCATGGAAAACACATTATTTTTAAAATATTCAGTATTTCCATGTACAAGAGTGTGGTACCAAAATCAACATTATTTGTACCTTCTCTCGAAATAAATAAATGAAATTTACTCATCCCACAAGGAGAAAAAAAAGGCACCCTTTGTGAGAGCCTCTTCTGCCTCCTCGCGTCTCTCTCCATTCCGCTGCCGCCATCCAGATTCACCATCACTAGCAGCAGTAGAGCACAAATCCAATGCATCCACCATCCAATCAACCACCGAATCCAAGCTGACGATCGATTTCAGCGGCGCGGCGGAAGGAGAATCGAGGAGGAGTCGGATCGAGCTGGCTGCGCGGCGGAGGCGGCGCTTCCCGTCCCTTCCAGATCGACGGCCGCATGCGGGGGCTGGGGAGCGGAGCGCCGGAGGAGCCGCGACCTCGAAACAGGAGGCAGCCGCCCGGGGTGCATATCTCTCGATTGGTCCTAGCTAGGGTTTCAGTCAGTCGGCCGGGACCATGGAGTCGCCGCCGCCCAAGCGCGACGTCGGCCACGGCGGCGAGGA
>NW_021170853.1:0-4229 GCF_002162155.2 Triticum dicoccoides
GCCGTACACTCATTGGAATAGTGTCCGGGTCTTCCACAATTGTAGCAATTTCGCTCACGACTAGAAGATCTTTTGTCATTGTAGGACCTTGACTTTGAAATTCTTTCCTTGCGTCTACTCTTGTAGAACTTGTTGAAGTTCTTCACCATTAAGCTCAATTCTTCATTGAAGGTTTGTTTCTCACTTGCTGATGTGGGAGCATCACATGAGGCTTTGTAAGCACCACTTGACTTGTTATGAAGCTCCTCCTTATCCTTGAGTGACATCTCATGAGCAACAATTCTTTCAATGACTTCCGTTGGCTTGAGATCTTTGTAATTGGGCATCATTTGGGTCAATGTGCACACGGTATCATATTTTTCATCCAAGGCTCTTAGGATCTTCTTAATGATGAATTTGTCGGTCATCTCTTCACTTCCTAAGCCGGCAATCTCATTTGTGATGAGAGCAAGCCTAGAGTACATCTTAGCGATGCCTTCACCATCCTTCATTTTGAACTTGTCAAGTTGACTTTGAAGCACATCCAATTTGGATTCCTTGACAGAGTCGGTCCCTTCGTGCATGTCAATCAAAGTATCCCAAATTTCCTTTGCATTCTCAAGATGGCTGATTTTGTTGAATTCTTCGGGGCACAATCTGTTGAAGAGAATATCACAAGCTCGAGCATTGTATTGCAGCATCTTCAACTCTTCCACGGTAGCTTCACGGTTCGGTTCTCTCCCATCAAAGAATTCACCTTGCAAGCCAATACACACAATAGCCCAAATGGCGGGGTTATGTCCAACAATATGCATTTTCATCTTATGCTTCCAACTAGCAAAATTTGTACCATCAAAGTAAGGACCTCTACGGTGGTAATTTCCCTTGCTAGACGTCATACTCTCCTAGGTTGTGAAACCAAGGATATGACAAGCAAAAGCTATGAAAATCAAAGAAAATGGAGAACAAAGCTCTGATACCACTTGTAGGATCGAAGGTATGTCTAGAGGGGGGTGATTAGACTACTTGACCAAATATAAATCTAGCCTTTTCCCAATTTTAGTTCTTGGCAGATTTTAGCAACTTAGCACAAGTCAAGCAATCAACTTACAAATGCAATTCTAAGAGTATAGCAGCGGAATGTAAAACAATTGCATATGAAGGTAAATGGAGGAGTTTGAGGAAGCAAACGCAATGTTGACACGGAGATTTTTTTTATCCGTGGTTCTGATAGGTGGTGCTATTGTACATCCACGTTGATGGAGACTTCAACCCACGAAGGGTAACGGTTGTGCTAGTCCACGGAGGGCTCCACCCACGAAGAAGCAACCTTGTCTATCCCACCATGGTCGTCGCCCACGAAGGACTTGCCTCACTCGGGTAGATCTTCACGAAGTAGGCGATCTCCTTGCCCTTACAATCTCCTTGGTTCAACTCCACAATCTTGACGGAGGCTCCCAAGTGACACCTAACCAATCTAGGAGACACCACTCTCCAAAAGGTAATTGATGGTGTGTTGATGATGAACTCCTTGCTCTTGTGCTTCAAATGATAGTCTCCCCAACACTCAACTCTCTCTCATAGGATAGGATTTGGTGGAAAGATGATTTGAGTGGAAAGCAACTTGGGGAAGGCTAGAGATCAAGATTTATGTGGTTGGAATGGAATATCTTGACCTCAACACAAGTGTAGGTGGTTCTCTCTCAGAAAATGTATGTTGGAAGTGTAGGCATGTTGATGGCTCTCTCCATGAATGAAGAGTGGGTGGAGGGGTATATATAGCCTCCACACAAAATCTAACCGTTACACACAATTTACCAAACTCGGTGGGACCGAATCGTGAAACTCGGTTAGACCAATTTAGTTCATAATGTGGCCGTTAGGCATTTCGGTGGGACCGACATGTCAACTCGGTGGGACCGATATCATTAGGGTTAGGGCATAATGTAATCTCGGTGAGACCGATTACGCAAACTCGGCGAGACCGATTTTGGTAATAGACAAACAGAGAGTTGGTCAGGCAAACTCGGTGGGACCGATTCGCTCATCTCGGTTGGACCGAAACGTTATGGAAGGGAAACTGAGAGTTTGCATTGCAATCTCGGTAGAACCGATCGCTCATCTCGGCTTGACCGAAACGTTACGAAGGGAAACAGAGAGATTACAATCCCATCTCGGTGAGACCGAGATCCCTATCGGTGAGACTAAAAATACTAGGGTTTCTGACAGTGGCTATGTCAACTGAACTCGGTGGCGTCAGATAGAAAGTTTCGGTGGGGCTGAGTTTGACTTTTGGTTTGGGACATATGTGGATGTGAGAAAGTAGTTGATGGTTTTGGAGCATATCACTCCACTTTGAGCAAGAAACTCATTAAGCAACACCTCACCCCCTCTTGATAGTATTGGCTTTTCCTATGGACTGAATGTGATCTTGGATCACTAAAATTAAAAATATAGAGTCTTGTGCTTTGAGCTTGAGCCAATCCTTTTGTCCTTAGCATTTTGAAGGGTCCACGTTTCTCATCAATGCCATGCCAAACATTGAGCTTTCCTGAAATATTTATCTTGAAATAGCATTAGCTCAATGAGCTATATGTTGTTAGGAATTACCAAAACCACCTAGGGATAGTTGCACTTTCAAGGACACTTATATCATGTGTTGTAAACCTTGATTGGGATATTCGCCAGATGGATGTAAAGAATGCTTTCCTTCATGGTGATCTTCAAGAAGAAGTATACATGCATATACCGCCTGGGTTTGAGTCAAGTCAAACTGCTGGAAAGGTATTGCGCCTACAACGTTCTTTATACGGCTTAAAGCAATCACCACGAGCTTGGTTTGATCGGTTTAGACATGCTATGCTAAAAAGGGGTTATCTTCAAAGTAATGCTGACCATACACTCTTTTACAAGCATATTAATGGCAAGGTTGCCATCTTGATAGTGTATGTCGATGACATTGTGATTACTGGAGATGATTCCAAGGAAGTTGCAGATCTGAAGTGTCATCTTGCACATGAGTTTGAAGTGAAGGACTTGGGACAACTAATATATTTTCTTGGTATATAGGTCTCACGGGGGTCAAAGGGTATTTTTCTCTCACAGCGAAAATATATCTTGGATCTGCTCAAGGAAACAGGTATGCTTGGTTGTCGACCTGCTGCTACACCTATTGAGCAAAATCATCGGTTATATAGTGATGCTGGGACACCAGTGGATCGAGAGCGCTACCAGAGACTAGTTGGAAGATTAATATATTTATCTCATACCCGTCCAGATATTGCTTTTGCTGTGATTGTAGTTAGCCAATACATGCATGACCCAAAATCAGTTCATATGGAAGCTGTAAATAGGATCGTACGGTATCTTAAGGGTGCCCAGGAAAAGGCCTCTTATATACCAGACAAGGGGACTTGCAAGTTGAGTGCTACACTGATGCTGATTGGGCTGGTTCCCTAGATGACAGGCGCTCAACATCTGGTTATTGTGCATTTATTGGAGGAAACCTAGTTTCATGGCGAAGTAAGAAACAAAGTGTGGTGGCTCGGTCTACTGCAGAGGCAGAGTTTAGGTCTATGGCTCACACATATGTGAGTTATTATGGTTGCAGATTCTCCTAGCAGAGCTGCGGTTGTACAAGCACAAACCTCTGATGTTGTACTGTGACAACAAAGCTGCCATTGATATTGCAAATAATCCTGTTCATCATGATCGAACCAAGCACATAGAAATTGATCGTCATTTCATCAAGGAGAAGCTTGATAGAGGGATAATTTGCCTACCGTATGTAACTTCAGCCAGTCAAGTAGCAGATGTACTTACAAAAGGCAGTCAAGTAGCAGATGTACTTACAAAAGGACTCACTGAAAAAACTTTTTCCATGTTTTGTAGCAAGATGGGTCTGTACAACATCTTTGCCTCATCTTGAGAGGGAGTGTTGGTGTATAGATAATGTAATTAGAGGAATCCTTAGGATCTAAAATCTAAATTGTACAAACAAATATAAATCAGAACATATAAAAGGGATCGGTGAGGAACAATCCAAAAATTCCCCAAATGCTCTTCACGCTCCCTCCAATTCCTAACTCAAATCCCTCAAATCTCAGATGATTTTCAACACTTTTTTTCTTAGCCGTTTGAGAAATTGTAAAACGGTTATTCTATTTTATTTGCTTCCAAATGTAAGATACAAGTAGATTACAAATGAAACTGAAATTGGTAAAAAGGAAAAAAAACACAACCAACCTCAA
>NW_021170854.1:0-1433 GCF_002162155.2 Triticum dicoccoides
CGAAGAGAGGTACCTGAGAATGCAGATTTCAGGGACTTAGTGATTTTCACTAAGTCTGGGATATTTTAGTTCATGATGCTATATGTCCAGCTTGTTTCCTAGTGATCCGTGCCTCTTTTGAGGACGATCAGTAAGGGAGTTTTGATATATAAGTTATGCTCTATCCATCCATGTCTTTGTTTGCATATGTGGAGTGCTCTAGGTTGACTCAATCGAGCTCAACTTTTGCTTCGTTGTTAATCTGGGCAGATCGTCAACTTGTTTGCGATTTTGCCGATGCTACCGTTAGTGTTCCATGCATGCTATGCCTTCGTTCTTGTCATGTGTAGCTAGCACATTGTGCCTTCTTGCTGGTTATATGCTTTCCTTGCCATGACTTGCACCGTAGTGAGTGCATCGAGCTCGTTTACATGCCTTCGTGAGTTATAATTCAGCGTGTCTCAGTTTTCACTAAGTCTGAAAACTGATTGTGTTCGAGCTATGTTCGTGAGCTCGGTAGAGTATTTTGTGAACCCTTTTGGCCCCAGGTCACTTTGGGTGTTTTGTTAAGCTTGTTGAGTAGCTCCATGCCATGTTCTTACTTGTCATGTTCAGGTTTTCTATCATGTTGTTTTGCTGCTCCGAAGAGAGCATCGTGATCTGAAATTTCAGACTAGTGTTAATTTCACTAAGTCTGGAATCTGTTTTGCATTTGCGTTTTAGCCATGCTTGTTTGAACCTCTTAATGGATGAATTTGCCTATGGCTCAGTGCTAGTGTTTTGTCAACCATCTTGTGTACATCACTGCCATGTATTTTCTTTTATGTTTGGTGGTTGTAGCATGTTCATTTCGTTGCATTTAGATGCCTACTTGCTGTAAATCGCAGACCGGTGTCATATCTTAAAACGCTTGCCATTTCCAAACCGTAGCTCCGATTCCTATGATCTTTATATCGTTTTCAAGCAATTTCATCCCCTCTATCCAGTGGCACACTTGGTTTTCCAAGTTGATGCCAGGTTCATGCATTTCCTGTCATATCTTGCATTTTGCATCCCGCATCGCATCCCGCGTAGCATATCGTCATTTCATCATATTGCTTGGTCTTGCCCATGGTTGATTGTATCCTTGTTGCTTGTTTGTCTTGTTGGGTAGAGCCGGGAGACGAGTTCGCTACCGAGGAGCCCGTTGAGTTTGCTTGTGAGGATCCAGTCAACTCTGACAACTGTGCAGGCAAGATGATCATACCCTCGAAATCACTACTATCTTTGCTATGCTAGTTTGCTCGCTCTTTTGCTTTGCCACTGCTACGATGCCTACCTTTTGCTTGTCAGCCTCCCAATTGCCATGTTGAACCTCTAACCCACCATTGTCCTAGCAAACCGTTGATTGGCTATGTTACCGCTTTGCTCAGCCCTTCTTATAGCGTTGTTAGCTGCAGGTGAAGATTGGAGCC
>NW_021170855.1:0-3028 GCF_002162155.2 Triticum dicoccoides
GCATAGGGGAATGCATTGTGGAGTAGTTATTAGATGATGACTGGGAGAGTGACAGAAACTTAAACACTAGTTTATGCGCTATTCCATAAGGGTTGATTTGGATCCATATATTTAATGCTATGGTTAGATTCTATCTTAATTCTTCTGTAGTTGTGGATGCTTGCGAGAGGGGTTAATCATAAGTGGGAGACTTGTTCAAGTAAGAACAACACCCAAGTACCGGTCCACCCACATATTATATTATCAAAGTAGCGTACGTGAATTAAACCAACATGATGAATGTGACTAGACGAAACTCCTGTGTGTCCTCAAGAACACTTTGCTTATTATAAGAGACCGTTCTGGCCTGTCTTTTGCCACAAAAGGATTGGGCTATCTTGCTGGACCTCTTGCTACTATTGCTACTTGTCACTTGTTACAAATTATCTTGCTATCAAACAACTTGTTATCAGAATTTTAGTGCTTGCAGAAATTACCTTGATGAAAACCACTTATCATTTCCTTCTGCTCCTCCTTGGGTTCGACACTCTTACTTATCGAAAGGACTACGATTGGTCCCCTATACTTGTGGGTCATCAGGAGGCGAGGTAAATGTTCCATTTGACAATGGCTAATACCAACCATCTTCATGGAAATACATAGGCGGGAGACAAAGCGCAACACTATATAGATGTAAAATATTCATTGAATATGATTAAAGTGCATGGGGCATTTTAAAGGTGGATTGTTTTCATGCATGGTTGAATGGTAAGAGAATTGGAGTTAGTGGGGGATCAACAATTTAGCTTTATAGGATTCCATGGGAAATATGATAAAATTACCAACTAATAATATTAGTTGTTGATCAAACCTTAGATTTAACATACCAATACACATGTTGGCCGCAAGGCTGCATTCCATGCCTAGTAAGAGCTAAACCAGATGAAACGGAAAGTACATCCATGGCATGCTGATGCTCAGCATGTCTTTATTCCTCCATAATATAGGTATACCAAATGGAAAGTTCATCCATGATACACTGGTACTCAACATGTATTTATTTCACCATTACGTAGTTATTTATCATCCATGCACATCAAGCTTGCTAGCCAACCATAGGGGTGCGGGCAACGGCAACGACAATGCGGACACGGTTGAGATTTAAGTCCTGGGTCACCTGCACATCGACCGGGATGACCTCGATCTGGGCATCGGGCTTGTCCCGGAGGATGATCTCTTTGGCCTTCTCGGCGGACATCCCGACCACCTCCGGCCATGACGTCTTAGCACTGCTGGCTTCGGTGCTCCCTCTTGCAGGCTCTGGGTACTTCATGACACTTCCCTCCATGGAACTCATGTTCTTCAACGAACTCTACGATCAAGATAATTAAAGTGTTAAACATAACACAATTCCTAGAAAAATGGGAAATCAAAAGATCGACCAGGCGTTACACACACTCACCTGAATAATTGTTTACATGTTCTCACTGTGTAAGAAGATGTTGGGTGTAGCATCAACTTGTGGATGATATTTATACTAGGAAGTTAACTAAGTAGGGAAGTACATCATAGTGCACACACCAAGTAATCATCACATGGAGTGCAGCAACTTCACATGGTATCATGCTGAATTTGGTCTTGATAAGCATGATTGACGTGGCTACACATCACTAGATAAAGTGATGCCTATCCATCATAAACCAAGAAATGGGCAATTGATGAAAATCTGAACGTATATGTGCATCCATGCTTGTCATCATATACTCTCTTGATGAAAATCCGTGCCCTTAATGTTTCTTCGGGATAAAACACAACAGATACTTACAGCATACACAACAAAACGGGTTGACATATAGAAAATGTACAAAAAATATTAGGCAAAAAGAAAAGAGAAAACGTACAAAAAATGTTAAGGCAAAACGTGTTAAGGCAAAAAATAGTAAGCTTCACGAGTTCACGTGATGGATGGTTCATGGTGACAAGATATCACATTTGTATATATATCATTAAATATCAATTTTTTTGAATAAAGAATACATCAATTTGAAAAGGCATTCGTATAATCCATGAACTGAAAGGATAAGTTCACATAAATGGGAAAAATTCGTGAATTTGAAAAAAGTTCATCAAATTTGAAAAAAGTTCATGAATTTTAAAAAAAAAGTTCATCAAATTTGAAGAAAGTTCATAGAACTTGAAAAAAAGTTCATAGAATTTTAAAAAAAATTCATTGAACTTCAAAAAAAGTTCATCGAATTTGAAAAGTTCATCAAAATTCGAAAAAGTTCATCGAATTTGAAGGAAAGCTCAACAATTTATAAAAAAGTTCATCGATTTTCAAAAAAGTTCACAAATTTAAAGAAAAAATTCAGGAACTAAAAAAAGGTCGCAATAAATAGAACAAAAAAGATAAGGAAAAGGGAAAAAGAATAAACCGAGCTGAAGAACGAAAGAAAAAGAGAAAAGTGCATTTTCACTCGGGAGTTGATAGCTTAGTGGCTAGAGCCGAGCCCTTACAACAGAAAGGTTCCGAGATCGACCCCCCACCCAGCGCTCTTTCTTTGACCTTTCGAAAAAGACGGAAAAACAAGAAGGAAGAAATAGAATGGGCCGGCCCAGTTTGGGCTGCTGCATGCGCCCGTTTGCAAATTGCACTGTAACGGGCGCCTGCAGCGCCAAACAGGAAATGCCCCCACCCCCCCAGCTGACGCTCGCTAGCGTCAAAAGGACCAGCTTTCGCGCAGGCGCGAAGTAAATGGGACGGCCCATTCGATGGTGTCATAGCGAAGCGCTACTAAAAATAAAAGAACAAAAAACGCTTTAAATGAGGACTTGAACTCGTAACATTGAAACGACGATTAAGCGTTCTTACCTAGTTGAGGTACTAAGCGTTTGTGGTTAGTTGATCGTGCAAGTTTCTGTGAACTCCATGCAGTGACAAATCCAGAAAAAAAATACAAAAAAAATCAACCATTGAACATTCTTGTAAATATACTACGTTCAATTTTAAAACAGACAAAGAACATTTTTGGATATATGCTGAATTTTT
>NW_021170856.1:0-1212 GCF_002162155.2 Triticum dicoccoides
GACGTATTTTTGTGATTACCATTTTCAGAAGATATAAGTATAAATGTATTTTTTTAATTGCAAGTTATACACATCTATGTTTTATATTGGGTGTATACGTACACACACGCATTAGGCGATCCTCGATGATGCAATGGTACGTGCATGCATGCATTTTGGGTTTGCTCACGTACTAACCAATTTATACTTGCACTTGATGCTCCGTGGCATAGACTTATACACACATGCAGGTTACAATGAGAAGGCTGAGTCCACATCTACGACACGCCCACAAGATAACATACCGTATGCGTATTTCTTTAATACCCGTATATACCGGTCGGCGAGCACGTGTATACGTACTTGAATACCTGAGGTTGTTTCAACCAGCAAACCCCGGAGATAAGATGAAGATGGCGATCGAATGAACCAGGCCCACCGGTCAGCTGTGTAGCTCAGGTACGTGCGAGTTTGGTTTTGTTTTCCTTGTGCAGGCGTACGCGCTAAGAAAGGGAGAAGATAAGCACCAACGGAGCTCGTAGACGGGATTTGATCTCTATCTTCCCACGAATATCGGAACAAACGCTCGCGCTCTGCCTATCTCCCTTCCCTATAAATACAGAGGCACAAGGCCATTCGCACACTGATACGGAGGCACGGCCGGAGAGGCAACTCACGCACGCACACATCCATCGCATAACACCTCCAGCACCCATCCATCCACCACGCAGCACTCCATTCATTCATCACGCAAGTCTGCAGAGGAACTCCCTCACGCATCGGCTCGCATCTACCCGGCAGGAGGAAAGACGCAGGCACCCGAGCCGGCGTACAAGGAGCTCGGCGGCTGCGACATGGACGCGAAGCTCACCTTCCCCGAAAGTAAAACTTTGATCTAACCCATCCCTTTCCTTGTTCCTTCTTTGCATATAGCATGCACACACACAGGTCGGGAGCGTTGCCGAAAGCAATGTTCGCATGACCGGACCCCCGTCGGAGATGGAGCCGCCGGACCGGAAGGTGAAGTGGACGTCGCCGGAGATGGTCTTCACCAAGCCAGCGCCACAAGGAACGACAAAGAGGTCGTCATCACCACATGTTGTTCGCCTCGTCACGACGGTTAGGCCAAGACGACGACACGGAGCACGCCACGACGCCGCCCACCGTCGAGGTCGCCAGGTCGATGCCCCGGAGGTCGACGCCACGGTGGCCACCCCAGTCATCACCGCGCGA
>NW_021170857.1:0-1642 GCF_002162155.2 Triticum dicoccoides
AGGACTCCGGTATTCATCGCGTGACATTTCCCCGAAGGGACAGACACAGGAACGAAGAAGGACACATGCCGGCCAGCCTAAGTGTTCCGGAGCAGTAGCAAGCTACCATGGCTCAGTGGAAACACTAGGAGACATTTCCCGGTAAGAGAGGCTACTAAAGATAAACAACTAGATGGTCAGATCCCACACATACCAAGCATTTCAATAACATACACACAATATGCTCGATATGTGCAAATACAACATGGCATCACAACATGACTCTACGACTCAAGTAATTTATTCATTAGGCTCCGAGGAGCGAGATATTACAAACATGGGTCTCATGACCCAACACTCAGAGCATACAAATCAAAGCACAAGCGGAAGCTATCATGTCTGAGTACAGACATCTATAAATGAAAAAGGCTGAGAAGCCTGACTGTCTATCAGATCCTGCCGAGGGCACAAGATCATAGCTGAGGTAACAAGCTAAACGTCGAAGTCCACGTGGAACTACCAGTGAGACTGAAGTCTCTCTGCAAAAACATAAAATAGGCAAACGTGAGTACAAATGTACCCAGCAAGACTTACATCAGAGCTAACTACATATGCATCATTATCAACAAAGGGGATGGTGGAGTTTAACTGCAGCAAGCCAGCTTTGACTCAGTGGCTAACCTAAACTATGATTGCAAGTAACTCTTCAGGTGGCGCACACGAGTCCACATATTCACCATATCAATACACCACTATGGATCCGCTCCCGTCTCCCTGCGAGAACGCCAACCATAGCACTCACGCTTATCTTGCGTATTTTAGAGTATCCACTTTCACTTGTCTATGAACTGATATAAGCAACCTAGAAGTCCTTTACCGCGGACACGGCTATTCGAATAGATGATGTTAACCCTGCAGGGGTGTACTTCTTCACACATGTTTTCACCACTTAGCGTCTGCACACGACATGTGCTCGGCAGACTTCAAGCGAAAGCCGACGTGCGTGTAGACCACGACCTACCTAAACACTCAAGTCTCTAGTCCAGGTTTATCGCCTATTAGGGTTCCATCCATGAGGAGATCCGGCCGGAGTTTCGCTCACAGCCCCAAACGATGTGAACAGGGTTCCGTGACACCAAACGGGCGCCCGGTATACCCGGCCACGTGCCTACCGCATCACAGCCCACCCCTACGGTCAGCGCTATCCACGGCCTCCAGCATACTACAAGCACCAGAAACTACTTGCAACTCCTGGACAGAGGACAAGGGTGAATAAGAAGTCGAGCGGGGTCATATTTCAGGGCCCAATGTATGGTAGTAGCTGAATCATGGATCACAAACACAGAACTCAGTTCCTGAGGATGGCTTCAATGAGACAACCCACCATGTACTCCTACATGGCCTCTCACCGATACCTTTTACCAAATCGTGTTCACACACTTAGCTCACACATAGTAGGACATGTTCACACACCTCTGATTCATCCCCGATGAATCAGACCTGACTCAACTCTAAGCAGTAGCAGGCATGACAAACAAACATGAATGAGTAGGCACAACAGGGCTCAAACAACTCCTACTCATACTAGTGGGTTTCATCTATTTACTGTGGAATGACAGGTCATGCAAAGGATAAAGGGGTTCAGCTACCGCAGCAAGTAACA
>NW_021170858.1:0-1440 GCF_002162155.2 Triticum dicoccoides
AACCACCGAGTCAAAACTACAGTCGGAAGTAGCGGTTAAAAATTGTCTGTTGGATACCAAAGATTACCTTCAAGCATGAGGAATAGCTTCTTGGCGAGTCCGCCCAGATAAGCCTCCGGATCATTCTTCTTGCCCGCCAACTCACTGGCCTTGTCATTCAGAGCAATCTTGTCGTTCTTCAGTCGAGTGACTTCTTGGTTGGCCACGTCAAGAGCAGCTTTCAGATTAGCATTTTCTTCTTCAAGCTTGGCGACCGAAGCCAACTTCTCTTCAACAAGACTAGTCTTGTCCGCGGCCGTTTTTTGTGCCTCGGCAAGGTCAAGGTCCTTCTTCTTCAAAGCGTTCTTCAGTTTTTCTGCGAAAATCACAATAAGGTCAGAATCGGAGGCAGATAAGAAGCAAGGACAGTCGTCAAGATTCTCACCGAACATACCTTTTGCTTACTCCTTCGCCTTCATGAAGTTTTCTTGGAAAAGCTTTTGGTCAGGTTCAAGCTGGATGAACTTGCTCTCCAATTCGGCGTAGCGAGAAACAAGGTCACAAGACCTCTGCGAAAGTTCAGTCGACAAAACATCAACAGCGATTTACTCCCGATTGACTAAGGAAAAATCATAGCGTTTCTAAGACTACGGCCGAATACAAACATTCGACCATAGTCTCGGGGACTACACCCAGTGGGTGCACTCAGCGTGCCCCCACTAGTTTTATCAAGAGTCGACCAGTCGACCAACAAAAAAAAAGGGGGGCAATGTTCTTCAGACTATAGTCAACTGCCAGCAGTCGACCACAGTCTCGGGGACTACACCCAGTGGGTGCACTAAGCGTGCCCCCACTGGTCTATGAATCTAATCGACCTTGTCGAGTAAAGAAAAACTCAAAGCATAAAGACTATGGTCGACTGCCAGCAGTCCACCATAGCCTTGGGGACTACACCCAGTGGGTGCACTCAGCATGCCCCCACTAACCTGGAATTTCAATCGACACACACCCAGTGGGTGTAGGACAGACTCTAGGAATTTCAGAAAGAAGAACAGGCAGTGACCGACTGACCTGAACATTACTCTGCAGCGCCGAACTGGCGTCATAGGCTGCCTGGCTGGCTTCTCGAATTTTCTTCACTTGCTCCATCATGACCCCCGCCTGGCGTATCGCTTCTTTAGCAGCACTGGCTTGGTCTTCTGGAACGGGGTAGGTGGAGAAAAGCGAGGGTTGAGCAGCACTCGACGACGAAGGGCGAGCACTCGTCAACGGCACTGCGAAGGTTACGATGGGTCGAGTGACATTGTCCTCCTCCACGACCAACGTCTCGGGTGCCGGCACATCCTGAGTCGCCTTGCCAGCAGACATTTTCTTGCTTTTCCTCGGCCGTGGTGGTTCTTCGTCGTCATCGTCAGGAAGGTCAATAACAATGTTAGATGAAACTGCAGAAAGAATCAAAAT
>NW_021170859.1:0-1749 GCF_002162155.2 Triticum dicoccoides
TATCGTATTGTCCAACGTCGTGATGATCGTGTTGCAACGATTATGCAGTCCATTCCTCTTAATATTCAATTTTGGAGGGTGCTTGTTGGTGACCGGTGGGAATCATGGCTTCATCTGGTGAGTAGACTGATGGAGGTTCAGCTAACTCATCAGCCCGATCAGTTGCGTTGGAAGCTTACTAGGTCTGGAGACTTCACGGTCAAGTCGATGTATATCAATGTCATCAACTCTAGTGTTATTCCCAGTTCCAAACATATTTGGAAAGTCAAAGTACCTTTGAAGATTAAAGTGTTTATGTGGTTTGTGCATAAACAAGTAATTTTAACAAAGGATAATTTGATTAAGCGCAACTGGACAGGATCTACTAGGTGTAGTTTCTGTGATCGGGACGAGAATATCAAGCACCTCTTTTTTGATTGCCCGTTGGCGAGAGTCTTGTGGTGCATCGTGCAAATTGCCTTTAACATTACTCCTCTGAATTCGGTCGGTATGTTATTTGCAACGTGGCTTGTTGGGATAGAGTCCGAAACAGCTAGACATATTCGTGTAGGAGTATGCGCGTTGTTAGGGGCAATTTGGAACTGCAGAAATGATTTGACTTTTAATAGAACAACAACTATTCATTTTTTGCAGGTTTTATTCCGAGCTACTGCGCTGATCCGTATGTGGTCCTTACTCACTCCGACGGAGGCCAAGGATCGTTTGGTTACTGGATCTGTCCGGTGGGAGATGGTAGCGCGGGATATCTTCAACCGGTTTGGATGGCGGTCATGTAATAGGATAGGCAATTAGTTTTACTATCTTTTGTTATGCCAGCCAGTTGTGACTTTTGGGAGTTTTGTTCTTGGCGTTGTGGCTCTGTGTGAGCTTGCCGTTTCCTATTTTGCTTTGAGACATTAAGACCTTGTTGAACCTCATTTTTATTTATATATATGGCCGTATGCATCGTTCTGATGCAGAGGCCGGGGTGTCCCCCCTTTTTGAAAAAAATGTGGTGGGCATTTGCGTGTTCGACGTTGGCTGGTCCTTCGATGAGATGGGTGGGACCCTAGCCGCCTCTTCCTGTCTCACACCTCCCTCTGCCGCTCGCACCACGGTCGCGCCACAGCTTCCCCGCCGAGCTCGCACCCTCGTTCCTTGTCGTCAGGGGGAGAGGAAGCTGGCGCTGCTCTTCCCGGAGGAGAGTGGACGCTGGTTTTCCCCGAGGAGCTCGCCGCCACGCCGTTGACGGGAGTAGGGCACGCATATCGATGGGGGGAGGCCTAGCGGGGCGCGCATCGTCACCGGCTGGCGCGTTGATTGGAGGCTAGGCACTGTGATCCGTTGGCACCGGTTGTGCCCTAGGCGACCCCAGAATGCCCAAGGGTTCCTCCAAGTTGGAGGGCAGGTGGTGTGCGGTTGTGCGCGGCGGAGGAGCACCAGCCGCAGGCGCTCGATGCGGCACTCCCCCGTCACTCCTTCGTCCGTTGCAGGTGATCCCCGGTCGCTCTTCCTCCTCCTCCATTGTCAGGAGAGTTGGATGGATAAACTCTGTCTATATTCAACTCAAGTACAGGGGGCGTGTTTATATACACGAGGAGTACAGAGGGAGGAGAGAGTTATCGTTACAACAGATCGTGGCGATCACGCCGTGCGTCGGGCAAAGCCGTCGTGCATGGGAGCGTGGCCGTGGGCGCCTGGAGACTCGCTCCTGTAGTTATCCATCATCTGAACGTGGGGTTGTACCATGTTTCCAAACACCCCCCCCCC
>NW_021170860.1:0-5722 GCF_002162155.2 Triticum dicoccoides
AAAAAATTAGTTTTGCTGATATATTAGCTTTCTCTGTTTTGCTGATGAGTGCATACAAAATATACATGATTATTTCTGTTCTGGGGTACATGGGAAGTGGTTAACGCTCATTTTCTTTGCCTCCCGTATGATTTTAAATTACATATGCCCTTTATTAACATTGCGGCGCTCTACATAATGCTTCAATAGTTGATAAATCTATAGAGTATGGTTTTGATTATGTTAGTTGGAGGCTTTACTTAGAACACATTGTCAAAAAACATGTTGTGTTTTAGTTTTAATAATAACTAAAATTAGTACCTCGTAAATTCAGTTCACTGCGCTGATTACCAAATACCAGTTAAAGTTTCTCTTCTTGATATGGGGTTACTAATTTCTATAAGTAGTTGAAGAAAAGAACTATAAAATCTTATTCTAGCGGTGTGATATGCTTTTCAAAAGCTAGGTGTACAGTTGGATGATGATGTGTTTTTTGGCTTCACCATGTTCTTCTTGTTGTGCTTGTTGGTGTGCAGGCTGCCAATGATGGCTTTTTGTTTCTCATCTTATTTCTAGCAAAGGCCAAAAGTATCATTCTCTTTGCCCCGGTCATCTCCGCCCCTAGTGGTGCTCTTGGATGTTCTATACATCATCTCCTCGCCTCCTTGGCCGCTTCGGTGCCCGTGGAGTTCATGCTTGTCAACGGGATGGTGCAAGGCGCAACTCCGGTGCAGCGGCGTGGATGTGTGGCGTAGGAGGTGGTTCCTCGCCGGTTGGATGGCGTTCAGGCGCAACCCCGGCGCCCACTCAGAGCTATGTAGTGCTTGTCTGGTTGATGCTCCGTAGTTGTGGATCCATGCTTGAGCTCTCTCAGAGCTCTGGCACTCTCGGCCGTCGGATCTATTTCCTGATGCGATCTGGGCCGTTGGATCTCGCCCTCGGTTCACCTCGTCCGTATGATCAAAACTGAGGCCGTTCCATTTTGGCGAGTCTGCTAGAGTTGCTCTTAGCTTGTGCAGGGCTATGATGATCGATTATGGTTGATATAAGCATGCTCTCGAGCAATTGAGGCACTTGTGGGTATTAAGTTGGACCCTCCCTCATTTCTTTGAGCCATTTTGATCATGTGCTTATTTTAGTGGCTCTGTCCTTGGATGGTCATTTTTGATGAGTGATAACCAGGACGGTTTCACCCTTGTAAGAACATATTGATCTGGTGATGGAGACACTAGGGGAAGGGTCATGATCGAGCAAAGGTGAATCTGAGCCCATTGAAATGCAGTTCTGGTCTCAAGCACAGTGTGCTATGTTGTCGTTCTGTATTTGTATTTAGCGCCTCTTTAGTTTGTACATTTCCACAATAATAGCTTCAAATCTCTTTTGCTATTTGAAACTGCGGTTTTTTAAGGGTCACACATGCACATGATTGCGACTGACCAATTTTGTGTGTCCTTTTCATGCCCAGAGTATTGCAGGTTGCACTTCTCGCTTGAACCAGCATTGCCTCTTAGTCATCTGACATGCATATGCAATATATCTCATCAATAAATATATATGTGTGATTCGCGGGGAAATATATCCGTGCTTGGTAGTTTGAGACTATTGGTGTCAAGATCTTGCTCCAAATTCACATGATCTATTTAGTGTTCTATACAGAACAACACTTTTGGGGTTTGGGTAATCTCTCAATTGTTTCTAAATGGTAATCTTGCATGACCATTGGTTTTTTGAGTTCTTTAAAAGAGTATTCTTCTTGGCTTGCAGGTCGCCGCTAGAGCCGGACAAGATCACGGCTTGCCTTACCTGGTGAC
This sequence comes from Triticum dicoccoides, assembly GCF_002162155.2. NCBI lineage: Eukaryota > Viridiplantae > Streptophyta > Magnoliopsida > Poales > Poaceae > Triticum > Triticum dicoccoides. The sequence goes on from NW_021170860.1 coordinate 1,791, forward strand.
GTACTGGCTAGGAAGAGTGCAAGCTTCCGCCCACACATACCAGATGGTGCCGTCAAGGATGTTGTCGTACTGACTGTCGATGATCTACAGGTAATCAGTTTTTCCTTAGCTTCTGTTATTAGTCCTTTTTCCCTATGAATTGTTCGACTTGTGGTTGCTTCTACAAAATAGATCATCTTTTAGCTTGAAATGTTACCATGAAACTTATGCCATTTATTCATTTATGATGGTGGTTTGGGTACCAATCTCAGTTGTTAAACAATTTATGATGGTGGTTTGGGTACCAAGCTCAGTTGTTTTTTATAAAATGTTTACATGGTACAATATTTCAGTTCTGTTACATATATTTGTTTTTTATGTTTTTCTGAACCTTTTACTTCCCTGTATTTGTTTTTGTTTTGCTTCAAACAACCACTGGAAATTTAGAAGCTTCCTAGACTGCATGTCATGGCCATGACAATAGGAACATGGACTGTAGGTTTGAGGGTGTTCGATGGCCATGACAATTTAGGAGCTCTCTGCTCCATTTCCTCAACTCGAGCGATGCCAGTTCTCCGCCTCTGAAAATTGAGCACAATTAGCATTACTCCTTTTTTGAGTTATATGTATGGAATCAGTGATGACCAAAGCACACAAATTTACTGTCCTAATTATAAGTAATGTGTCTTTTTTGAATGTTTGCCTACATGACATGTATTTTATAGGTGCACGTCTCTTTTGTCGTTGCTGTTGTATATTTTTACTGATGAGTGATTATGTCCGAGTAAATGCTCATAAGTTGATAAGACGTGGGTATACATGTTACTATAATTATATTGTTTCATCAGATGTGTTTGCTCAAATTATAGAGGGTGGTATGGATTCCTCCTCCCCTGTTGTCATCACGAGAGGAGAGGGAGAACGGCCACACTATGTTGATGTACAGAAATTCTAGGATTTCTGGACACCGAGTGCTCCCCCAATTGCATGAGATGGGGAGGTGGATGGCATCCCTGTTGAAAGCACAAGTGCTCCCTGGGTGATTTTGGTAATTTATGTCAACATATCTTTTGTTGGACTAATACTTTTACCTAGTATGTTTCAGATAAGTTCAACAATGGAGTGGCATGGACTAGAGGTAGTGGATCCCTCAAAATGCTAAGGACAAAAGGATTGGCTCAAGCTCAAAGCTCAAGACTCTACATTTTCTATTTTAGTGATCCAAGATCACATTGAGTCTATAGGAAAAGCCAATACTATCAAGGAGGGATGAGGTGTTGCTTAATGAGGTTCTTGCTCAAAATGCTTAAGTGATATGCTCCAAAGCCCTCAACTACTTTCTCACATCCACATATGACCTAAACCAAAAGTCAAACTCGGCTCCACCGATTCTTTCTATCCGGCGCCACCGAGTTCAAATGTCATAGCCACTGCCACAAACCCTAGGCAAATCGGTCTCACCGATAGGGATCTTGGTCTCATCGAGACAGGATTGTAATCTCTCTGTATGTATCCATTATCAAAATCGGTCCCACTGAGTTTGTGTAATCGGTCCTACTGAGATTACAATGTAAACTATCTGTTTCCTTTTTGTAACATCTCGATCCCACCGAGATGAGTGAATCGGTCCCACCGAGTTTACCTGACCAACTCTCTGGTTAGCTTATTACCAAAATCAGTCTCACCGAGTTTGTGTAATCGGTCTCACTGAGATTACGTTATGCCCTAACCCTAACCATATCGGTCCTACCGAGTTGCATGTCGGTCCCACCGAAAATCCTAACGGTCACTAGATTTACTAAATCGGTCCAACCGAGTTTCTCAATTTGGTCCCACCGAGATTGGTAAGTTGCGTGTAACGGTTAGATTTTGTGTGGATGCTATATATACCCCTCCACCCCCTCTTCACTCGTGGAGAGAGCCATCAGAACATGCCTACACTTCCAACTTACATTTTCTAAGAGAGAACCACCTACACTTGTGTTGAGGTCAAGATATTCCAATCCTACCATAAGAATCTTGATCTCTAGCCTTACCAAGTTGCTTTCCACTCAAATATTCTTTCCACCAAATCCAAATCCAGTGAGAGAGAGTAGAGTGTTGGGGAGACTATCATTTGAAGCACAAGAGCAAGGAGTTCATCATCAACACACCATTTGTTACTTCTTGGAGAGTGGTGTCTCCTAGATTGGCTAGGTGTCACTTGGGAGCCTCCGACAAGATTGTGGAGTTGAACCAAGGAGTTTGTACGGGCAAGGAGATCGCCTACTTCATGAAGATCTACCCCTAGTGAGGCAAGTCCTTCGTGGGTGACGACCATGGTGGGATAGACAAGGTTGCTTCTTCATGGACCCTTCATGGGTGGAGCCCTCCGTGGACTCGCGCAGCCGTTACCCTTCGTGGGTTGAAGTCTCCATCAACGTGGATGTACAATAGCACCACCTATCGGAACCACGGCTCAAAAATCTCCGTGTCTCCAAATTGCGTTTGCACACTCCAATCCCATCCCTTTACATTCTTGCAAGTTGCATGCTTTACATTCCCCTGCTCATATACTCTTTGCATGCTTGCTTGATATGTATTGTGATTGTTAAACTTGTGCCAAAACTCCACTTAAACTTAAGGAAATTAAAAACTGCAACTTTTGGTACATAGTGTCTAATCACCCCCCCTCTAGACACCTCTTCTTGATCCCTTTCAATTGATATCAGAGCACTGGTCTCCTTTGCTTTTGTTTAATCACCATTGGAGGAAGATGGATGAATCTACTTTGGGGAGTCTTAGACATAGAGTGCCTATACTTGATGGAGATTACTTTCATGAGTGGAAAAATGAGATGCTTGTGATTTTCAATCAATATCATTTGAACAAGTACATTGCTAGTCCTTGTGCACCTCATGTTGATCCTATTCATCCCACCCTTGATGAGTCAATTGACATGATTAGAAATCTTAGAACTGTTAATCTTATCACTAGAGGCTTGCCTAGAAACTTGATTGGAAATTTGCCTACTCTTGATTGCGCCTACACTATATGGAAATTTCTTGAGGAACGATTTCTGAATTATTCCTTGAAAAATCTAGATTAAATTCTTCATAAGTCTATTGCCTTGAGTAAGATGAATTCCAATGATCCTATGTTTGGTAATTGTCTATTTGAACTTACAAACCTTATGCGTGCCAAAGGATATGTTGGAATCATTAGCGACATTATCTCTGAAGCTACTAGAACTCATAAAGGAAATCATTGTCAAACTCACTCTAACGAATCACCCTCTCTAGGAATTGATCCACCACATGACGATGTTGATGATTTTGATCTTGATGATGCAATGAGACACTTTGGTCTTATGGCAAATCTTCGGGGATATATGGCAGGTGGAAAGGAATGGGTTCTTGATAGTGGATGTACCGATCACATGACCGGAGATAAAGACATGTTTCATGAGCTTGCTGAAAACGACGGTCCTCGAAAGTTTGTCACTTTCGGTGACAACTCAAAGGGTAAGGTGGTTGGCCTCGGTAAGGTCGCCATATCACATGATAGCTCCATAAAAAATGTCATGCTCGTTGAATCTCTTGGATACAACTTACTTTCAGTATCTAGACTTGCTGATTTCGGTTTCAATGTCCTATTTACTGAAGTAGACTGCCAAGTGTTTCGGAGAGATAATCATAAAATGGTCTTTACCGGCATCCGTAGAGGTGATCTTTACATTGTTGATTTCACTAAAAAGGCTCAACCTAGAACTTGCTTCATTGCTAAATCTTCTAAAGGTTGGTTATGGCATAGACGATTAGGTCATGTGGGCATGAGAAACCTTGACAAGCTTATTAAAGGTAATCATATCCTTGGCGTTAACGATGTCATATTTGATAAGGATAGACTTTGCAGCGCTTGTCAAGCAGGTAAACAGGTTGGAGGAAGGAATCCCGTGAAGAACATCATGACCA
>NW_021170861.1:0-1037 GCF_002162155.2 Triticum dicoccoides
CCTGGGTATTTGATACTGGTTCTGTTGCTAATATTTGCAACTCGAAACAGGGACTACGGAATAAGCGGGCACTGGCAAAGGACGAGGTGACGATGCGCGTGGGAAACGGTTCCAAAGTCGATGTAATCGCAGTCGGCACGCTACCTCTACATCTACCTTCGGGATTAATATTAGACCTAAATAATTGTTATTTGGTGCCAGCGTTGAGCATGAACATTATATCTGGATCTTGTTTAATGCGAGACGGTTATTCATTTAAATCAGAGAATAATGGTTGTTCTATTTATATGAGTAATATCTTTTATGGTCATGCACCCTTGAAGAGTGGTATATTCTTATTGAATCTCGATAGTAGTAATACACATATTCATAATATTGAAGCCAAAAGATGCAGAGTTGATAATGAAAGTGCAACTTATTTGTGGCACTGTCGTTTAGGTCATATAGGTATAAAGCGCATGAAGAAACTCCATGCTGATGGACTTTTGGAACCACTTGATTATGAATCACTTGGTACTTGCGAACCGTGCCTCATGGGCAAGATGACTAAAACACCGTTCTCCGGTACTATGGAGAGAGCAACAGATTTGTTGGAAATCATACATACTGATGTATGTGGCCCGATGAATATTGAGGCTCGTGGCGGATATCGTTATTTTCTCACCTTCACAGATGATTTAAGCAGATATGGGTATATCTACTTAATGAAACATAAGTCTGAAACATTTGAAAAGTTCAAAGAATTTCAGAGTGAAGTTGAAAATCATCGTAACAAGAAAATAAAGTTTCTACGATCTGATCGTGGAGGAGAATATTTGAGTTACGAGTTTGGTGTACATTTGAAAAACTGTGGAATAGTTTCGCAACTCACGCCACCCGGAACACCACAGCGTAATGGTGTGTCCGAACGTCGTAATCGTACTTTACTAGATATGGTGCGATCTATGATGTCTCTTACTGATTTACCGCTATCTTTTTGGGGATATGCTTTAGAGACGGCCGCATTCACGTTAAATAGGGCACCATCAAAATCCGTT
>NW_021170862.1:0-930 GCF_002162155.2 Triticum dicoccoides
GGTAGTTGAACCCATTCCTCTGCATGACCTGTCATTGCCACAGTAAATAGTTGAAACCCACTAGCATGTGTAGGAGTTGATTGAAGCCATTGTTGTGTTCCTACCATGCTATGCCTGCTATTGCTTAGAGTTGTGTCAGGTCTGGTTCATTGGGAATGAATTGGAGTGTTACGATATGTTCTGATGCTGAGAGTGAAGTGTGTGAACACGATTTGGTAAAGGTAGCGGTGAGAGGCCATGTAGGAGTACATGGTGGGTTGTCTCACTGGAACCGTCCCTAAGCACTGAGTTCTATGTATGTTGTCCAATGACTCGATACTACCACACATTGGGTTCCGGTAACTCGACCCCTCTCGACTTATTAACCAACTTGATCTCTGTCCAGGAGTCGCAACTAGTTTCTGGTGTTTGTAGGTAGTGTTAGTAGTCTACCAAGTGGCACCCGACCAGGTGGGCTTGGGACAGACTAGGCACAAGTGGCACGATGTACCAAGCGTAGATCCATCCGGCGAGGTGGGCTTGGGAACCCTGCACACATCGTTTGGGGCCGTGAGTGAAACCCCGGCCGGATCTCCTTGCGGATGGAACCCGAATAGGCGATAAACCTGGATTAGAGTCTTGTGTGGTTAGTCAGGTCGTGGCCGACACCCTCGCCAGGCTTCCGCTTGAAGGTTGCCGAGATACATGACGTGTACATGGCGGTAAGTGGCGAGAGCGTGTGTGAAGAAGTACACCCCTGCAGGGTTAACATGATCTATTCGAATAGCCGGGTCCGCGGTTATGGACTTCTTGGATGCTTACATGGTACATAGACAACTTGAAGTGGATACTCTAAAATGCTCAAGACAAGTGTGAGTGCTATGGATGGCCTTCTCGTAGGGAGACGGGGATGAATCCATAGTAGTGTATTGTGTGGTGATTAGTGGACTC
>NW_021170863.1:0-1308 GCF_002162155.2 Triticum dicoccoides
CCTGGAGGGGGGAAACGGACGCGTCGGGTCTACACGGAGTGGATGTAGCTGTGGGTTTGGCCTGGATGTTGCTCCAAAGTGTTCCTCTGGGCCGACCTAACACAACCGGGTGGAGAGGTCCACTGGTCAAAGCCCGTCCGTGCAAAGTCAAAGGGCTAGATCCCGTGGTCAAACGCTACAGGGTTAGCCGGGACGGGGGCCCTGGGGGGGTAGCAATGCCACCGGAGCGTCGTACCGGGCCCTCATACATGCGGGGTGGTGTTGTGGCATGTCCGAAGAGGCGGCACGCGTCTCCGGGTTGTGGCCCCCCCTCACGGACGGCAATGAAACGGTAGTAGACGTTCTGCGGTAACGATGCAGCGTGAATATTATTAAATACTTGGAGCGCGATAAAATCATGAGTTTTTTACACAACGTGGGCACATGTGCTATAGGACTGATGGTAATTTTTCATAATTTTTTGTGATGGAGAAGTATTTGAACACTTCCCTCTACGCGGATTGCTCTTCGCACGTCTACAACTGTGGCCGGCGGCCTCCGGGGGCTAGCATACCGTCAAATCTTGCGTAGGCGGCCTCTCACAAATCTAGAAGTGTTGAGGTGGTTGCAAACGCCCAGCACGCGTCTCCGGGGTGTGCCCCCCCCTCACGGACGCCGCCGCCGCCGGCACCTGGAGGGGGGAAACAGACGCGTCGGGTCTACACGGAGTGGATGTAGCTGTGGGTTTGGCCCGGATGTTGCTCCAAAGTGTTTCTCTGGGCCGACCTAACACAACCGGGTGGAGAGGTCCACTGGTCAAAGCCCGTCCGTGCAAAGTCAAAGGGCTAGATCCCGTGGTCAAACGCTACAGGGTTAGCCAGGACGGGGGCCCTGGGGGGTAGCAATGCCACCGGAGCGTCGTACCGGCCCTCATACATGCGGGATGGTGTTGTGGCATGTCCAAAGAGGCGGCACGCGTCTCCGGGTTGTGGCCCCCCCTCACGGACGGCAATGAAACGGTAGTAGACGTTCTGCGGTAACGATAGCGTGAATATTATTAAATACTTGGAGCGCGATAAAATCATGAGTTTTTTACACAACGTGGGCACATGTGCTATAGGCTGATGGTAATTTTTCATAATTTTTTGTGATGGAGAAGTATCTGAACACTTCCCTCTACGCGGATTGCTCTTCGCACGTCTACGACTTTGGCCGGCGGCCTCCGGGGGCTAGCATACCGTCAAATCTTGCGTAGGCGGCCTCTCACAAATCTAGAAGTGTTGAGGCGGTTGCAAAAGCCCAGCACGCGTCTCCGGGGTGTGCCCCCCC
>NW_021170864.1:0-702 GCF_002162155.2 Triticum dicoccoides
GTTGGAAATTGATGACGTCGCTTTGAATGCTGCATACTAAACACAAAAGAAGTCCGGAGTTCAAATAAGTTTAAAAAACATTGAAGTGGCCGTGTAATAGATGAGTTCTCGTCCGAAACCCTGATTCTCCGAAAGAGTTTGTCCAGTTTGTACACGAAGTGCGTCCAGTTTTTGCCGTGACCCTCTCTACTCTTTCGTGCATGCTATGCCGGTGATATGATGATACCATGCCAAGTTTCAACATTTTCAGGATTCATTTTGTAGTGATTTACAATTTCACAGTCAATTAGCTCTCTAAACAATTAGGTAAATGACCGAAAAACAACAAATGATGTCAGAACGTGTTGGAAATTGATGACGTCGCTTTTAATGCTGCATACTGAACACAAAAGAAGTCCGGAGTTCAAATAAGTTTAAAAAACATTGAAGTGGCCGTGTAACAGATGAGTTCTCGTCCGAAACCCTGATACTCCAAAAGAGTTTGTCCAGTTTGTGCACGAAGTGCATCCAGTTTTTGCCGTGACCCTCTCTACTCTTTCGCGCATGCTATGCGGGTGATATGATGATACCATGCCAAGTTTCAACATTTTCAGGATTCATTTTGTAGTGATTTTCAATTTCACAATCAATTAGCTCTCTAAACAATTAGGTAAATGACCGAAAAAAACAAATGATGTCAGAACATGTTGGAAATTGATGACG
>NW_021170865.1:0-2638 GCF_002162155.2 Triticum dicoccoides
TGAACGCAAAGTTCAAGGTCGACTCCCACTTCTCCAATGCACAACCTTTCATTCACTTCTCGCACTCAATAAAGTTGTAGTTTTGAAATTTTATCTGGCAAAATACCAGAAGAGTACGACTCGTGAAAACTTTCGAGTTCTCACCCATTAAGGAAGGCATAGGTTCAACCCATCGGAGCATCTTATAATCATATACCAGAATCTTTAGAAGTAATTAACTCAAGCTCGAAGACAGAGCATGGTTAAGAAAGCAGAGGATACAATTTACCAAAGGCATTATGTATCAGAGGAAAGGCTCACAAGGTTATTGAATATGAAGGGCGTTGTCAGATAAAATCCAACAAAGGATCTGGTGGTCCACAAGGGATCTGACGTGAGCATCGGTACTCAACTAGAGGAAGAAGAATGCAAGGAGATCAGATTATAGAAACAACTGACTAACTCAATTGTCAAATGCAAAGGAATTATGATTTCCAAATCAAGGGATCAGAAGTAATGCACTGATTAGGGATGGATAAGTTGAATAGCCTTATGGTACAATCAACGACAATTGGATTGGTCGAGAACCAATTCCAGTTAAAAGAATGGCAGCTCAGCCGGAAAAGTAACTTATAAGGATCAAAGATGATTGCGTGCATTCGCAAACATATTGAGTCAACAGACTCAAAAATGATAATGACAAGGAATGTCAATAAGACTATGAGAGTTATGGGATTAACCATAAGGCAAGCAAGCAAGAATTTCAAGAGCCAAAGGCTCCAGAGGATTCTCGGAAGAACGAATATTATTTGAAGACCTTTGTGAAGCACAAGAACAACTGGGGATGAGCGGATACTCGGCAAGCGCGAGTAATTATCCGTAGGGGTATTCATGCAGCAAGGAACTGCAGGGCAGTAAACGTAAAGAATTCTCGGAATATCGAAGAGTATTTCAGGACATCTTGTAATAACAAGAGCAACTGGGGAGGGCAATATGAACGATAGGTGTAAGTAGTTATCCAGAGGGATTTATCGATGGAAGTGAATTGCAAAAGCGATGGCACATAGTCTCGAGAGCACATCATAGAGTATCTTCGGAATCTTCTGGTGCAGCAGGCGGTCATTGGTAACAAGTGGCTCTCCGGGAGAAAGTACTTGCGAGAACCTAAAGTTAGTTTTGTTTTTAGCAAAATCATTTAACCCGAATAGAAGAGAAATAAGAGTCCCAGAGTATAGGTCGAGGAATAAAAGATCCTAATACCACCCAATGGCGACGTGGGCCCGTAAGGCACACAGCCAAGTTAGTAAAAGTTTTGCAATGGCTAGACTCAACTTCGGCCGAGGAGTTGGAAAGGGGATTCCTACAGGCAGTCGGCTCTGATACCAACTTGTGACGCCCCCGATTCAATCGTACACTAATCATGCACGCAAATGTGTACGATCAAGATCAGGGACTCACGGGAAGATATCACAACACAACTCTACAAATAAAATAAGTCATTCAAGCATCATAATACAAGCCAGGGGCCTCGAGGGCTCGAATACAAGTGCTCGATCATAGACGAGTCAGCGGAAGCAACAATATCTGAGTACAGACATAAGTTAAACAGGGTGCCATAAGATGGCTAGCACAAACTGGGATACAGATCGAAAGAGGAGCAGGCCTCCTGCCTGGGATCCTCCTAGGTCACTCCTGGTCGTCGTCAGCGGGCAGCACGTAGTAGTAGGCACCTCTGGTGTAGTAGGGGTCGTCGTCGACGGTGGCGTCTGGCTCCTGGACTCCAGCATCTGGTTGCGACAATCAGGTAGAAGGGAAAGGGGAAAAGAGGGAGAAAGGCAACCGTGAGTACTCATCCAAAGTACTCGCAAGCAAGGAGCTACACTACATATGCATGGGTATATGTGTAAGGAGGCCATATCGGTGGACTGAACTGCAGAATGCCAGAATAAGAGGGGGATAGCTAATCCTGTCGAAGACTACGCTTCTGGTAGCCTCCGTCTTGCAGCATATAGAAGAGAGTAGATTGTAGTCCTCCAAGTAGCATCTCCAAGTAGCATCTCCAAGCAGCATCTCCAGTAGCATCGCATAGCATATTCCTACCCGGCGAACCTCTCCTCGTCGCCCTGCGGAAAAGCGATCACCGGGTTGTCTGTGGAACTTGGAAGGGTGTGTTTTATTAAGTATCCGGTTCTAGTTGTCATAAGGTCAAGGTATAACTCCAAGTCGTCCTGTTACCGAAGATCACGGCTATTCGAATAGATTAAACTTCCCTGCAGGGGTGCACCACATAGCCCAACACGCTCGATCCCATTTGGCCGGACACACTTTCCTGGGTCATGCCCGGCCTCGGAAGATCAACACGTCGCAGCCCCACCTAGGCTCAACAGAGAGGCCAGCACGCCGGTCTAAACCTAAGCGCACAGGGGTCTGGGCCCATCGCCCATAGCACACCTGCATGTTGCGTACGCGGCCGAAAGCAGACCTAGCCTAGTGGCGTTCCAGTCCAATTCGGCGCGCGCCGCTCCGTCGCTGACGTCTGAAGTGCTTCGGCTGATACCACGACGTCGGGATACCCATAACTACTCCCACGTAGATGGTTAGTGCGTATAGGCTCGTAGCCAGACTCAGATCAAATACCAAGATCTCGTTAAGCGTGTTA
>NW_021170866.1:0-1468 GCF_002162155.2 Triticum dicoccoides
CCCCGGAGACGCGTGCTGGGCGTTTGCAACCGCCTCAACACTTCCAGATTTGTGAGAGGCCGCCTACGCAAGATTTGACGGTATGCTAGCCCCCGGAGGCCGCTGGCCACAGTCGTAGACGTGCGAAGAGCAATCCGCGTAGAGGGAAGTGTTCAGATACTTCTCCATCACAAAAAATTATGAAAAATTACCATCAGTCCTATAGCACATGTGCCCACGTTGTGTAAAAAACTCATGATTTTATCGCGCTCCAAGTATTTAATAATATTCACGCTGCATCGTTACCGCAGAACGTCTACTACCGTTTCATTGCCGTCCGTGAGGGGGGCCACAACCCGGAGACGCGTGCCGCCTCTTCGGACATGCCACAACACCACCCCGCATGTATGAGGGCCCGATACGACGCTCCGGTGGCATTGCTACCCCCAGGGCCCCCGTCCCGGCTAACCTTGTAGCGTTTGACCACGGGATCTAGCTCTTGGACTTTGCACGGACGGGCTTTGACCAGTGGACCTCTCCACCCGGTTGTGTTAGGTCGGCCCACAGGAACACTTTGGAGCAACATCCGGGCCAAACCCACAGCTACATCCACTCCGTGTAGACCCGACGCGTCCGTTTCCCCCCTCCAGGTGCCGGCGGCGGCGGCGTCCGTGAGGGGGGGGGGCACACCCCGGAGACGCGTGCTGGGCGTTTGCAACCGCCTCAACACTTCTAGATTTGTGAGAGGCCGCCTACGCAAGATTTGACGGTATGCTAGCCCCCGGAGGCCGCCGGCCACAGTCGTAGACGTGCGAAGAGCAATCCGCGTAGAGGGAAGTGTTCAGATACTTCTCCATCACCATTTTTTTTGAAAAATTACCATCAGTCCTATAGCACATGTGCCCACGTTGTGTAAAAAAGTCATGATTTTATCGCACTCCAAGTATTTAATAATATTCACGCTGCATCGTTACCGCAGAACGTCTACTACCGTTTCATTGCCGTCCGTGAGGGGGGCCACAACCCGGAGACGCGTGCCGCCTCTTCGGACATGCCACAACACCACCCCGCATGTATGAGGGCCCGCTACGACGCTCCGGTGGCATTGCTACCCCCCAGGGCCCCCGTCCCGCCTAACCCTGGAGCGGTTGACCACGAGATCTAGCCTTCTGACTTCCCACGGACGGGCTTTGACCAGTGGACCTCTCCACCCGGTTGTGTTAGGTCGGCCCAGAGGGACACCCGGGAGCAACATCCGGGCAAAAACCACAGCTACATCCACTCCGTGTAGACCCGACGCGTCCGTTTCCCCCCTCCAGGTGCCGGCGGCGGCGCCGTCCATGAGGGGGGGCACACCGCGGATGTGAGGGGGGTCACTCTCTGGAGACGGGTGTCGGGCGTTTGCAACTGCCACAAAACTTCTGTCGGCATAGCTGTTTTTGATTTTAATAAAATATAAGGATCTATATTTAAAAGAACATGACCGCAC
>NW_021170867.1:0-1015 GCF_002162155.2 Triticum dicoccoides
AGCACGAGCCATCTATCTACAAACAAACATAGACAAGCAAAATACTATCAGGTACTAAGTTCATGATAAATTTAAGTTCAATTAATCATATTACTAAAGAACTCCCACTTAGACAGACATCTCTCTAGTCATCTAAGTGATTACGTGATCCAAATCAACTAAACCATGTCCGATCATCACGTGAGATGGAGTAGTTTCAATGGTGAACATCTCTATGTTGATCATATCTACTATATGATTCACGCTCGACCTTTCGGTCCCCGTGTTCCGAGGCCATATCTGTATATGCTAGGCTCGTCAAGTATAACCTGAGTATTCCGCGTGTGCAACTGTTTTGCACCCGTTGTATTTGAACGTAGAGCCTATCACACCCGATCATCACATGGTGTCTCAGCACGAAGAACTTTCGCAACGGTGCATACTCAGGGAGAACACTTCTTGATAATTAGTGACAGATCATCTTAAAATGCTACCGTCAATCAAAGCAAGATAAGATGCATAAAGGATAAACATCACATGCAATCAATATAAGTGATATGATATGGCCATCATCATCTTGTGCTTGTGATCTCCATCTTCGAAGCGCCGTCGTGATCACCATCGTCACCGGCGTGACACCTTGATCTCCATCGTAGCATCGTTGTCGTTACGCCATCTATTGCTTCTACGACTATCGCTACCGCTTAGTGATAAAGTAAAGCAATTACAGGGCGTTTGCATTTCATACAATAAAGCGACAACCATATGGCTCCTGCCAGTTGCCGATAACTTCGGTTACAAAACATGATCATCTCATACAATAAAATATAGCATCATGTCTTGGCCATATCACATCACAACATGCCCTGCAAAAACAAGTTAGACGTCCTCTACTTTGTTGTTGCAAATTTTACGTGGCTGCTACGGGCTTAAGCAAGAACCAATCTCACCTACGCATCAAAACCACAACGATAGTTTGTCAAATAGACTCCGTTTTAACCTTCACAAGGACCGGGCGTAGCCACACTCGGTTCAA
>NW_021170868.1:0-1392 GCF_002162155.2 Triticum dicoccoides
ACCCTTTACCAAGTATATAGATGCATTAATTATGTAAGATATATTGTGATATCCCAACAAGTAAACATGTTCCAACAAGGAACAACATCTCCATGTTCCAACAAGGAACAAACTTCGATCTTCACCTGCAACTAACAACGCTATAAGAGGGGCTGAGCAAAGCGGTAACATAGCCAATCAACGGTTTGCTAGGACATGGTGGGTTAGAGGTTGAACATGGCAATTTGGGTGGCTGACAAGCAAGTGGTAGGCATCGTAGCGTTGGCATGGCAAAAGAGCGAGCAAACTAGCATAGCAAAGATAGTAGTGATTTCGAGGGTATGATCATCTTGCCTGAAATCCCGCAAGGAAGAAGAAAGAGTCCATGAAGAAGACAAACGGACGTAGTTGAACGGATCCTCACAAACGCGACGTTATCGGAACCAACCCGAAGAAGCAATCACCGGAAAAGGAGCACACAACATAGTAAATAACCAACACATCAACATGGCATGATGCACAAACGAGTATGATGCACGTCTGGTTTAATGAAGCATGGCATGGAAAAGTGCACAAGCAGTTCTACAAATTAAGTGGAGATCAATATGCAACGAGTTGCATATTGACGAAACACCACAACAAGTTATTTAGTTTGATCTCGTTTATGTACTCAACAATTTTAAATGTTGGTTAACATGTCAAGAGGGTGAAGCAAAGTAAAACTACCTATCTAGTCAAGTTTAAATGAGGCCGGAAGCAACGAACAACAATTCCGGAAACTCCCCATATGCATATTTTAGATTAGGTCCTGTTCTGCCCTAAACACAATTTTAGAGTTGTTTTAAATGCAAATAAAGGTCACCATGATAAACTAGGCAAAATTCTACCCCATTTACATATAAAGTTTATTAAAATTGGAGTTACGGTTATTTAGTTATGAAATAAAGCATTTTAGCATGGCATAGGAGCAAATTAATGTAAACAACATTTTTATCATCTCAAACATAGATGAAAGTTGGATATTATTAATCTACACAAAATTCTGAGCAAGTTTCATATATAAAACATTTTAATCCGATGCAGGGTTCGTGAGCTATTAAATGCATGAACATGAGGGTCTAATCTGTAAAACTGGCAATCCCTGGAATAATTGGACAAATTCACAGAACGAGAAAAAAAACATGATCGGGCTGAATCTGAACAGTGCACTGGGCAGCCCAACAAGAGTAAAAAAAACAAGAGGAGGGGGCGCTGGGGTTCGGCTCACCCCTGGGCTTTGGAGGCGCGGCCCAAAATGAAGAGGACGGAGGCCGAGGCGAGGCCGGCTGGAGCTGGGCCTTGGGGCGCTCGCGCTGGGGAAGCAGGCCGGTGGGAGATGGATCTGGCCCGGTTCGGAGGAGGTGGCCCACTCGG
>NW_021170869.1:0-1054 GCF_002162155.2 Triticum dicoccoides
TTGGGGAACGTAGCAGAAATTCAAAAATTTTCCTACGTATCACCAAGATCTATCTATGGAGAGACCAGCAACGAGTAGAAAGGAGAGTGCATCTACATACCCTTGTAGATCGCTAAGCGGAAGCGTTCAAGTGAACGGGGTTGATGGAGTCGTACTCGTCGTGATTCAGATCACCGATGATCAAGTGCCGAACGGACAGCACCTCCGCGTTCAACACACGTACAGCCCGGTGACGTCTCCCATGCCTTGATCCAGCAAGGAGAGAGGGAGAGGTTGAGGAAGACTCCATCCAGCAGCAGCACAACGGCGTGGTGTTGGTGGAGGAGCGTGGCAATCCTGCAGGGCTTCGCCAAGCACCACGGGAGAGGAGAAGAACTTGGGAGAGAGGGAGGGGCTGCACCAAAGGCATAAGGTGTGTTTGGGAGGCCCTCCTACCCCACTATATATAGGGATCCCAAGGGGGGGGGGTGCGCCAGCCCCTAGGAGATCCAATCTCCAAGGGGGCGGCGGCCAGGGGAGGAGTCCTCCCCCCCAAGGCACCTAGGAGGTGCCTTCCCCTGCTGGGACTCTTCCTTTAGGGTTTCCCCAGGCGCATGGGCCTCTTGGGGCTGGTGCCCTTGGCCCATGTAGGCCAAGGCGCACCCCCTACAGCCCATGTGGCCCCCCGGGGCAGGTGGCCCCACCTGGTGGGCCCCCGGGACCCTTCCGGTGGTCCCGGTACAATACCGATGACCCCGAAACTTGTCCCGATGGCCGAAACAGGACTTCCTATATATAAATCTTTACCTCCGGACCATTCCGGAACTCCTCGTGACGTCCGGGATCTCATCCGGGACTCCGAACAACATTCGGTAACCACATACAAGCTTCCTTTATAACCCTAGCGTCACCGAACCTTAAGTGTGTAGACCCTACGGGTTCGGGAGACATGCAGACATGACCGAGACGCTCTCCGGTCAATAACCAACAGCGGGATCTGGATACCCATGTTGGCTCCCACATGTTCCACGATGATCTCATCGGATGAACCACGATGTCAAGGACTCAATCGATC
>NW_021170870.1:0-3619 GCF_002162155.2 Triticum dicoccoides
GAATGGACTCCACAATGTGAGCACAACTTTCAGGAACTGAAAAGACGCCTGACTTCTGCTCCCGTACTGGTACCGCCAGACTTCTCTAAGGACTTTGTTATCTACTGCGACGCCTCGCGACAAGGACTAGGTTGCATTCTCATGCAAGATCGACACGTAATTGCCTACGCTTCACGGCAATTGCACCCACATGAGGAGAATTATCCTACCCATGATCTAGAGCTTGCAGCCGTAGTCTATGCACTTAAGACCTGGCGACATTACCTCCTCGGTAATCATTGCGAAATATTCACTGATCACCAAAGTCTGAAGTACATCTTCACCCAACCGGATTTGAATCTCAGGCAAAGACGTTGGGTCGAGTTGATCACAGATTTCGACTTAGGAATAACCTACACCCCAGGGAAAGCCAACGTCATGGCTGATGCGCTAAGTCATAAATCTTATTGTAACAATCTGATGTTACAACAAAGTCAACCGCTTCTCCATGAGGAATTTCGGAAGCTTAACCTCCACATTGTTCCTCACGGATTTCTTTCCACCTTGGTGGCGAAACCTACTCTTACGGATCAAATCATTGCTGCCCAGAAGCGAGATAAGGGAATAGCTAAGATCAAGGAGAACATTGCTAGCGGAGGTGCTAGTTGTTTCTCCACTAATGATCATGGTGTGGTGTACTTTGAGAACCGTCTAGTGGTTCCCAAGAACCAGCATCTACGGCAGTTGATCCTTAAGGAGGCTCATGAATCTCCTCTCACTATTCATCCCGGTGGTACTAAGATGTATCAGGACCTACGCCAGAGGTTCTGGTGGACTAGGATGAAGAGAGAAATTGCTCAGTATATTGCTAATTGCGACGTCTGTCGTCGTGTAAAAGCAGAGCATCAACGGCCTGCTGGCACCCTTCAACCCCTAGCTATTCCTGAATGGAAATGGGATAAAATTGGTATGGATTTCATTACCGGTTTTCCCAGGACCAAGAGAGGGAATAATGCTATCTTTGTCGTTGTCGATCGTCTTTCCAAAGTAGCCCATTTCTTACCTGTTCGTGAGAGTATAACTGCTAGTCAGCTGGCAGACTTATACATCTCCCGAATAGTGTCTCTCCATGGTGTTCCTTTGGAAATTAACTCGGATCGAGGAAGTCTCTTCACCTCTCGATTTTGGGAAAGTTTCCAAAATGCTATGGGAACCCGTCTCTCCTTTAGCACCGCTTTCCACCCTCAGTCGAGTGGTCAAGTAGAACGCGTCAACCAGATTCTAGAAGACATGCTTCGAGCCTCTGTTATCTCATTCGGGATGGACTGGGAGAAGTGCCTTCCATTTGCCGAATTCGCTTACAACAACAGTTATCAATCTAGCTTGGGTAAAGCCCCTTTTGAAGTTCTCTATGGACGACGGTGTCGAACACCCCTTAACTGGTCAGAGACCGGGGAAAGAAAATTCTTTGGCCCGGATATGATTCAGGAAGCAGAAGAACAAGTTCGCATCGTTCGTGAAAAGTTGAAAACAGCCCAATCTCGTCAAAAGAGTCAATATGACCGAAAACATAAGGCTATGACTTTCGAGGTTGACGAGAAGGCTTATCTTCGGGTCACCCCTCTGAAGGGAACCCATCGTTTCGGTATCAAAGGCAAATTGGCTCCTCGTTACATTGGACCTTTTCGCATTCTCGCCAAACGAGGAGAAGTTGCCTACCAGTTGGAACTACCTCCGCATCTCTCCAGAGTCCACGATGTCTTCCACGTTTCCCAACTCAGGCGTTGCTTCTCGGATCCTATCCGTGAAGTGGACCACGAAACGCTTGATCTCCAAGATAATCTTACATACCGAGAGTACCCCATTCGTATCCTCGATCGGGCCGAGCGTACCACTCGACGTCATAATATCAAGTTTCTCAAGGTTCAATGGTCGCACCATTCTGAGGATGAAGCAACTTAGGAAAGGGAGGATCGTCTTCGACTTGAGTATCCCGCCTTCTTCCCGGAGGAACCCAAATCTCGGGACGAGATTCTTTTGAGTGGGGGTGAGTTGTCACATCCTAGTTAGCCATGCATTAGAGTGTTGCATCATGTTTACTTTTTCATCAGAAACTTGAAATGGGGATGACAGAACCCCCAGTCCCCTCTGAAACCAACTAGGGTTTACTAAAAACTTTTTCAATGAACCTGAAATGCCCTTCTAAAATGCCCATCATTTTTGTCTTGGTTCAGAACCCCTGCCAAAAGTGGTGCATATTTTCCTAGGCCATCTTAGGGTTTTTGAATTAAATCATAAATATTTGAATTTGGGCATTTAAAATTATATAAAATGTTTAAATGCTCAAATACCTACAAACTAAAATGTTTCATGTTGGAAATAATCCAACTATGGACCAGGAGCAATTTGGTGATTTTTGAAGTTGCCTAGGTATTTTATTAAATTCAACAAAGTTGCAGATATATTAAAAAAAAGAAACAGAAACAGAAAAAAAGGGGAAACTTACCTGGCGCCACCGCAGGCCCACCAGCCAGCCCACCTGGCCGGCCCAGCCCGGCCACCGCTCCAGCGAGCTGCTTGGCTCGCCAGGCAGGCAGCCAAGGTGCTCGGCGGCGGCACCGCAGCTCGCCACGCAGCTGCTCGCCGCCTCGCCGCCTCCCTCGCCCGGCTAACGCCGTGGATCGGCCTCCCTCTCTCCCCCGAACCCCCCAGACACCCCCTCTCCTCTCCAGCTCCTCCCCCTCGCACGCCCCAGCCATGGCCGACGCCATCGCCGCCACCCCCTCGCCGTAGCCACGCCCTCCGTCCACCCCACGCCGTGCCACCGTGTCCAGGAGCTCCGCCGCTGTCCACTTCATCGAGCAGCCGAGCCCCGAGCGCTCGCAACGCCCGAGTCCACCGCACCGACCTCGCCCAAGCTCACCGTCGCCGGAGATCCCCTTCAACGCCGTCGCCGCCTCAGCTCGTCCCCGACCTCACCGGTGGCCTCTACGGGAGCGCTGTGAGCCTAGCTACTCCTCCGACCCTCTCTCTCTCATTCCTGAGCCGTGTAGCCACCGCACGAGGATCACACGCCCGCACCGCCACGGACCTCGTCGCCGACGTGCTTCCGGCCACACTCCGGCCACAAGATGGTGTCCATCTTACTCACCAAGTCCCGCAACACCTAGCTAGCTACTCCACGAGCCTCACCGACCCCTCTAGCGCCAAGTTCACCTCTGACCGAGCCCCGGTGGCCGCCAAAGTCGTCGCCGGCGCCAACTCCGGCCACCCCGACCTCAACGGACTCCGCCAAGAGCTGCGGTTTGTCCTCAGCTCCCCTCCGGTGGTCTCCGCGGCCCATTTGGTGGCCGAAATGGCCAAAACCACTCCCGCCGCCGCGTCGGGCTCGCCGGCGGCTAAACGCCGGTGCAGCCGACCCGGGTTTGACCACGGGTGGGCCCTGGTTGACTCCCCTGAGTCAATGACAGGTGGGGCCCAGCCCTGTTAATTAAACAGGATTAGTTTTAATTAAGTTTTAATTAAAATAATCACCCTGACATGCGGGACCCACTGTCAGGTTTGACCCAGACCTGTTCCGTTGACCTGCTGACGTCACACTGACGTCAGGCTGACGCAGTAATTGATTTTCTGGATTTAA
>NW_021170871.1:0-1520 GCF_002162155.2 Triticum dicoccoides
TTAGAGTGTTGCATCATGTTTACTCTTTCATCAGAAACTTGAAATGGGGATCTGTGAAACCCTCAGAACCATTTTGAAAATGACCCAAATAAAAATTTCTCCAAAAGGATCCAAGAAAATGCTCATGTTGCTCTCTGAAAATATTGGACAGAGATAAAAATCAAACCAATATTTTTAGTGGCTCATGGACATTTATTTTGGGCATTTGGAATTAATGCATAAATATTTGCATTGGAAATATATTAATTATATATATTAATATATGCCCAAATATTATGCCAATTATAAAAGAGCTCTGGAATAATATAAATAGCTCCTGCAAAAATTGGCATAAGTTAAATAAATGATTTAATATATTATTTAAATCAAAACAAATGTCAGAAATTAAAAAAACAAAAAAATATATAACAGGAGGAGCTTACCTGGGCTCCTCCATTGTGCGGCCCAGCCAGCTGGCTGGCCCAGCCGGCAGCCGGCCCAGCCCACCTCCCTCCTCTGTCGTCTTCGTCCCGACAGAGGGAGGGGAGTGTGGCCGGCGCGCGCGCGTGCCACCGCGCCACGCCACCTGCTCACCTGCTTGCCTGCCCTCCCCTCCTCGCTCGATGCCCTGGACGACGCCACGCCTCTCCCCTGCTCTCTCTCACTCTCCCCCGGCTCTCCTCTCCTCTCCCTCGCTCTCTCTCTCACACGGCCGAACACCACACTCGCCGCCGTTCGCCACAGCAGCCGTCTCCGGCCACCCCTCGCTCCCCCGACTAGCTCAGAAGCTCCGCCACGACCCCCTCTTCCTCCCCACCGCTCCACAGCTCCCCGGAAGCCCTGCATCGCCGCCACGTCGCCGTTCCCCTCGTCGGGCTCCGATCATCGTCGCCGTCGAATTCGTCGTCTCCGGCGCGTCCCCGAGCCCGCTTCGACGCCCACTGCAACCGCGGTGAGCCCCGGATCGTTTCCCCCTTCTCCCCTGGTCCCTTTCGACCTCTAGGCCCTAGCCCCACCTTGGCCGAGAGCTCCACGCCGCCGGCGATGTCGCCGTCGTGGCCACGGTCGCCGTAGCACCCAACCGAGCACACCATCGTGCTCCACACCTCACCAGGAGCACGTAGCACGCACCAACACCTCTTCTAACGCCCTGCAACGTCGATTCCGACCGCACCCGAACTCCGGCAGCCGCAGCCGAGCTCGCCGCCGTCAACTCCGGCCACCCCGAGCCCAACCACCACCACCAATAGACGCGGCTCAACCTCAGCAACACGTAGATGCCTTCCGCCGTCCATTTGGTTGCCGGAATGGCAAAAAGCACTTTCGCCGCCGTCTCGGACCTCGCCGGCGTCAAGTCGCCGGTGGGGTTTGACTTGTCCAACCTGGGGTTTGACCTCCCAGGGTCACTGACGCGTGGGCCCTGTCGGCCAGGTGGTTAGATTAGCGCTAAACTACTGTTAGTCAACCCCCCCTGACACTGACAGTGGGCCCCAGCGCCACTAATCCCTAATTAGGATTAATTTAATCCTGTTTAACCCCCC
>NW_021170872.1:0-930 GCF_002162155.2 Triticum dicoccoides
GCTGTGAGCTCCTACGCCTCCCCTCCCTCTTCCCCCCCTTCGATTGTGCCCTGTAGCCCCGATCCCACCGGAGCCGCGAGCTCGGCTCCGCCGGCGATGTCGCCGCCGTCACTGCAGACAGCAAGGCTCGAAACCGAGCACGGCACCGTGCTCCTAGCATCCTCAGGAGCTCGGCGAGCCCCTTAACCATCCCTCCCGTCCTCTGTGGCCTCGCCCCGCTCGAACCCGAAGCTCCGGCCGCCGCCTCGCTCGCCGCCGGCACCGATTCCGGCCGCCCCGAGCGCAACTGACTCCACCAAGAGCTTCGGCTCGTCCCCAGCTCCTCCTAGATGCCCTCCGCGGCCCATTTGGTCGCCGGAGTGGCCAAAACCACTCTCGCCGCCGCGTCGGGCTCGCCGGCGGCTAAACGCCGGCAGCCGACTTTGACTTTGCCCATGGGTGGGCCCCGGTTGACTCTCCTGAGTCAATGACAAGTGGGGCCCAGCCCTGTTAACTATTAGGATTAGTTTAATTAATTTTTAGCTAAGCTAATCACACTGACATGTGGGTCCCAGTGTCAGGTTTGACCTGGACCCGGTCTGTTGACCTGCTGAGGTCAGCATGACGCAATGATGACGCAGATAATCATTTTCTAAAATAATTCAGAAAATCCAGAAAATTGTATAAACTTCTAAAAATCATAGAAAATTAACCGTAACTCCAAATTAAATAATTTATATATGAAAAATTATCAGAAAAATTCAAGGAATCCATCTGTACCATTTTCATGCATGTTAGAACAACTTATAGGTGCTGTTTAGCACAAATTAATTAAAGGGCATTTATTTAATCTCATATGGAGTTTGAATTTGAATTTTGTATTCAAACCAACTTCATTTAATCTGTTGCTAGTTGCATTAGCTCAAAACACATTCATTTTGCCATGTCATG
>NW_021170873.1:0-1400 GCF_002162155.2 Triticum dicoccoides
AAGCATGGCAAAAATGCATATGGTAAACAGATTTCAGACTTAGTGAAATTAACACTTGTCTGAAATCTCAGATCAGGTAGCACTCTTTGGAGCAACAAAACTACATGCTACAGGACCTGAACATGGCAAAGTAAAACATGGCATGGAGCTACTCAAAAATCTTAACAAAAGTCCCTTAGTGACCTTGAGCCAAAAGGGATCAGAAAACATATTAGCAAGCATGTGAACATAACAAAAGCATAATCAGTTTTCAGACTTAGTGAAAACTGGCACATGCTGAAACATATCTCAAGTAGGCATGTTTACGAGCTCGATGCACTCACTAAGGAGCAAGTCATGAAAAGCTAAGCATACATCTATCAAGAACACACAAAGTGCAAGCTAGGCATGGCAAGAACAATAGCATAGCATGCACGGATCAACTACAACATCATCGGCAAAATTGCTAACAAGTAGACAATCTGCCCGGAATCACGAAGTAGCAAAAGTAGAGCTCGATTGACTCAAGCTAGGGTGCTCCATAATTGCAAACAAAGACATGGATGGATAGAGCACTACAAGATTAATAAAACACCCTTACTGATCATCCTCAAAAGAGGCACAGATCACTAGGAAACAACATGAACATATGGCAACATAAGATAAACAGGTCAAGGACTTAGTGGGAATGTTAAGTCCCTGAAAACAGAATTACCAAGTGCCTCACTTTGCAAGCTTGTACTAGTCACCACACCCATCACAAAAATACATGGGTTGCACCTCTGGAAATATGGCAAAACCCTTAACAAAACATATGTAGAGCACCCGGGCATATCATGCACACAATAATCATGGCAAAAATGACAAATATCTAAATGGAGCAGCAGATCTGACAATTATCTCAAGTAGCACTCTTGCAACAGCATTTCGGGCAAAAAGATGAACTCAAATGAAAATGATGCAATGGAATGAAATGATGTACTCTCTGAGACGAACATTTTGATATGCTATATGCCCAAAACGGAGTTACGGGTGAGGAGTTACAATGCCATGAACAGGAGCATATGGATCTGGGAAAACGAGGACTTAGGAAAAAATATACCCTCTGAAAACAGATCTAGGGTTTTGCATGGAAACTGAGGTGGCGGCGGATCTGAGATCGCCGGAGGTGTAGACGCCGGAGTGGGGGTCGCTGGAGTGGCGCGGAAGCCGAGGGGGGTCGCCGGACGGCGGCGGGTGGCGCGGCGCCGGACTTGGCGGCGCTGGCAAGAGGCGAGGTGGCGGCGCGGCGTCTCGCAGCACTGGCCGGCGAGGTCGCCGTAGTGGTGGCTGAGGTGGCTCGGCGACGAGGTGGTAGCCGGCGCGGGTCGGCGCCGAAAACGGGTGGAGGCGGCGGCGCGGCGAGGGGCGTCGGGGAGGAG
>NW_021170874.1:0-822 GCF_002162155.2 Triticum dicoccoides
AGTGGGTCGACGTAGAGGGGCTTGGGGTCCGGGCTGAGCTCGGGTACGCAGAGAGGGAGCAAGGAAGTGGCTGTGGCCGCGGTGGTTGCGAGTGACGTCGGCGGCGGCTCTCGGTGGGGAGAATAGAGGAAGGGGGGAGATCCAGAGAGAGTGAGAGAGCGTCGGGGGGGTTGCGTGGCATCGCGGGAGGCGACCAGGGCGACGAGGGGGTAGCCTGGCAGGCAGGGTGGAGCTGGCGCGGCTCGCCTGCGCGCCGGCACGCAGCTGCTTCGGGGCGAGGGGAGGAAGATGACGGAGGGGCTGCAGTGGTGGGCTGGGCCGGCCAGCTGCAGTGCTGGGCCGGTTGGGCTACCAGGTGAGCGCCAGGTAAGATTCTCTCTCTCTTTCTTTCTCTTTTCTATTTTCTGCAATTGGTTTTGATTTGATTTAAAATATCAAATCATTTTTCTAAAACTTTCTGTAAATTGGATGTGAGCTCAGGAACTAGTCCAAGGTCACAGGCAACTTACAAAAATATTTGAACTTTATTTCTTATATAATAGAAATAAATTCAACTCAAATATGTCATTGGTTTAAGTCAAAGGCCCAAAAATAAATAATTCTGTGATTCCAAAAATATTGGTTTGAATTTTACCTCTTACCAATATTTTCACAGAGTAACAGGAACATTTCTTTGGACTCATTTGATGAAATTTAAATGTTGGTTATTTTTAGAGGTCTTCTGAGGCTTTGAAAATTCCTCAATTCAAATTTCACTTGAATTAAAACATGATGCTCACATGAGGGTCTAGCCTAGTGCATAACAGGACCAGGGATGTGACA
>NW_021170875.1:0-989 GCF_002162155.2 Triticum dicoccoides
CAATCTCTTTCGAAGTATCAGGGTTTCATACGGAAACTCGTCTGTTACAAAGGGATTTCATTTTCTTGAACTTATTTGAACTCCATAGTTATTCTGTGTTCAAAATGCACCATTCAAAGCCACATCATCAATTTACAACTCTTTGTGACTACATTTGTTATTTTTCATGCATTTACTGATTATTTCTAGCTATAAGACTATGAAATTGAAAAGCATTTAAAATGAACTCTGAAAAGGTTCCAAGTTGACATGGTATCATGATTTCATCCACATAGCATGTGCGAGAACGTAGAGAGGGTTACGGCAAAAACTGGATGCACTTCGTGTACAAAACGGACAATCTCTTTCGAAGTATCAGGGTTTCATACGGAAACTCGTCTGTTACAAAGGGTTTTCATTTTTTTGAACTTATTTGAACTCCATAGTTTTTCTGTGTTCAAAATGAACCATTGAAAGCCACATCATCAATTTACAACCCTTTCTGACTACATTTGTTATTTTTCATGCATTTACTGATTATTTTAAGCTATTAGACCATGAAATTGAAATGCATTTGAAATGAACTCTGAAAGATTCCAAGTTGGCATGGTATCATCATTTCACCCACATAGCATGTGCGAGAAAGTAAGAGGGTTACGGCAAAAACTGGATGCACTTCGTGTACAAAACAGACAATCTCTTTCGAAGTATCAGGGTTTCATACGGAAACTCGTCATTTACAAAGGGATTTCATTTTTTTGAACTTATTTGAACTCCATCGTTATTCTGTGTTCAAAATGCACCATTCAAAGCCACATCATCAATTTACAACCCTTTCTGACTTCATTTTTTATTTTTCATGCATTTACTGATTATTTTGAGCTATAAGACAATGAAATTGAAAAGCATTTAAAATGAACTCTGAAAAGGTTCCAAGTTTGCAGGGTATCAGCATTTCACCCACATAGCATGTGCGAGAACGTAGAGAGGGTTACGGCAAAAACTGGATG
>NW_021170876.1:0-1522 GCF_002162155.2 Triticum dicoccoides
AGAACCTACAGGCAGTCCGGCTCTGATGCCAACGCTGTCAGGACCCCGACTCGATGTCACATCGATCTAGCCGGTAACACCTCATATCACTTTGCGGCCTCACGCACGGTATCCCCACGGGTGTCGCCTTACCTTTGCCCGGGACCGTTTGCGCCTTTTGGCTCACGTATATGATAGTGTCGCTAGCATCCATATGATAAGGAGCCCGGGCTGACATGACTAGTCGTAAACCCAAAGTGGCACAGACTTACAGGGACAGGCATCCATGACCCAGCTTCAAACGTGTCGGTCATCAGCAAGTGGGTCCGGGCTGTAGCACTGGGCTAGCAGGACTCCGGTAAACCGGGCTGTAGCGGGCTAACAGGACTCCGGTACTCAAAGCGTGACATTTCCCCGAAGGGACAGACACAGGAACGAAGAAGGACACATGCCGGCCAGCCTAAGTGTTCCAGAGCTGTAGCAAGCTACCATGGCTCAGCGGTAACACTAGGAGACATTTCCCGGTAAGAGAGGCTACTAAAGATAAACAACTAGATAGTCAGATCCCACACATACCAAGCATTTCAATCATACAAACAATATGCTCGATATGTGCAAATACAACGAAGCATCACAACATGACTCTACGACACAAGTACTTTATTTAAGGCTCAGGGAGCCATACATAACATACACAAAGGTACGGGTCTCACGACCCAACATACAAGTCATACAGTCATACAAACCAGCAGCGGAAGTAACTTGTCTGGGTACAGACAACTAGTAAAATAAAAGAGGCTTGGAAAGCCTAGCTATACTATGTGGTCCTTCACAAGCTCAGGGTCACCACCTGGGTCTTTAGCCTACTCGTTGATGTCAACGTCTACATAGAACCCATCAGAAGGGGTTGCAGCGTCTTCTGTAAAAATGTAGATTATAGCAACATGAGTACAAAGGTACTCAGCAAGACTTACAACAGATCCTACATACATGCATATTATCAAGAAGGGTTGGTGGAGTTATTGCAGCAAGCCAGCTTTGACTCTTGGCTAGACTATCCTACGATACTCCAACGTGAAATGGTTTTGCGCACACGAGTCCACTACTCACCACTTCAATACACTACCGAGGATCCACCTCCGTCTTCCTACGGAAGAGCCATCCTCGGCACTCACACTTATCTTGAGGCTTTTAACAGTTTCCATTTACTTGTCTATGAACTGTATAGGCAACCAAGTAGTCCTTTACCGCGGACGCGGCTATTCGAATAGATCATGTTAACCCTGCAGGGGTGTACTTCTTCATACACGCTCTCACCACTTACCGTCGTTTACACGACATGTACTCGGCAACCTTCAAGCGGAAGCCCAACGTGGGTGTCGGCCACGACCTACCTAATCACCTAAGCCTCCAGTCCAGGTTTATCGCCTATCCAGGTTCCATCCGCAGGGAGTCCGGCCGAGGTTTCCCATACGGCCCCGAACGATGTGAACAGGGTTCCCGAGATACCTAACGGGTATTCGGTACACCGTGCCACGTACCT
>NW_021170877.1:0-8774 GCF_002162155.2 Triticum dicoccoides
AATCGCCCGCATACTCATCATCCTCCTGGGTACCAGCAACAGCAGTAGCAGGAGCCACAGAAGTATCAACAGCAGCACCAACAGTTTGGCCAAACGCAAGAGGAACACGGCTCGCTCGGCGAAGGTCTATTTCGCGACGTGGAGGTAGTCGTTGTTGTTGTTGTTGGAGAGGTGCGTTAGGTGCAGCGGGTGGTGGTGGTGGAAGACGCGCGAGCAATTCATTAAATCTGTTATCGATCTTTGTTTCGAACGTCTTCTCAAGGCCAGTGATCTTCTCCATGGCCTCTTCAAAATTGTTCAGCACATCTTGTACCTGTTCGGTCATCATTTGCTGAAACTTATCATGAAGCTCCTTGTTCGATAAATTCTCCCAGTCAATCTCGTCGGCTTGTGATCCTGGCATGGTTAGCAGCAATAGAAACACACAAGAATATGATCCTACAGACTACGAACAAGTGGTGGTGGTGGGTGTCACAAATCCGTCAAGCAAAACTCAAATTCTTACCAGTTCTTACCCAGCAACAGGCGGTGATCGGCAACCGTTGTAGTCAAAACTGTCAAAGCTTGGATAGAGCGATTACCAGGGAGAGTCAAACGCACGACGTAGATGTATGTGGAGCTGGGAAGGCTTATACTATGGTAGCAAAAAGGGTCAGCAATAATCAATTCAGAGATGCAAAGTTGAATAAACGCTCAACGACGGTACTGTGCTGGTCCTAGGCTAGACTGTGCTAGTGACGCGAGCCTAGAACACCAACAAAATCACGGCGCGGCACGTAAACAAGGGAAAAGCACACTCTGAATTTCTTTTTTCGCTCTTTTTTTTTGCGCTCTTTTTTTGCGCTGCTTTTTTTTTTGCGAAAAATCACTATAATGGCGAGTGTCTCAAAACTCTTCCTAGCTCAAACTGACAGGATGGGCATGAAATTTTTCGACCAATTTTTTTTTTCGACTGCCCGGACCCAAAAACTGGAAACGGGTCAAAAAAAACTTCCTATAATGGCACCTGTCTCAAAACACTCAGAAACACCTAAAAATAGGATAGCCAGAAATTTTTTCGAAAAATGCGTTTTCGAAAAATTTTGGGCCTAAACGGAGCGTGGCTACCCGACTCTTTTTTATTTTATTTTTTTTCCGAAACCTACTCCGGCAAGGAAACACGAATCGGAATCTAGATGGATCTCGAAAACAACCCTAATAAGCAAGGAACTCGGATTGGAGGTGGATATATGGTGGTGGTATATGGCAGCGGTGGTGGTAGCGGTGGTAGTATATGGATATGGATCGGTGGTGGTATATTGACACGGATTGGTGGTGGTATATGGATACGAATTCGGAGCGGTGGTGGTAGATGGCAGGGGCGATGATGATGGTGCGGCGGCGGCGTGACAACTTATGACCAGAACTCGAAACTCTAAAAGACTAGACTCTAAGACCAGCAACTAGACACGACGATGCAACCGCAAATTCAACAAAGCAAAACCCTAAAAAGATTATGCAAAGGCTCAGATTGGTTCGGATATGATGAACTAACCCTAATTTTTTTGTGGCTTTTTCGTGGACTGTAGGTATGAAGAACAGACTCGATCTAAACTACGAAAAACTGTCAAATCTCACCGAGCAACCTGGAAATCTGATACCACTTGATACAGGCGGAGGTGTCCCGTCTTTCGATGAGATGATGGATTTCGCTTTGGTGGAAGTCGACTTTGACGATCCGACTACGAACGTGCGAGGACGTCGCGCCTTGGCAATCGCTAAACCAACTCCGAGAGGTTACTGACCAAGCCGGAGCACGATCAACCTGACCACGAGGGTCTGTTTCCTGAGAGCAAACGAAGAACAAGCAAGAAACTGAGATTGCAATCTGGATATTGCGAATATAAGATGAAAGCTTTATTGATCAAGGTGGGGTTCTGTGACGCCTTTGTCTGGTCGTTGAACACAAACGAAGTACGCAAAGTTGCAGCTATGGCGAACTTTTAATCTAAACAAAACCCAAAGTCTAAACGATGCCCTAAGGGCTGTATATATGGAGGAAGAGGGGGGGAATTTCGTGGCCCTTGGTGGAGGGGTCCGAAATCAACCCTATCTCTTGTTTCCCCACACATACGGACTCTAAAATTAGCCTATACTTATGTATTTCGAAATTACATGGGCCTGGCCCAATAATAAGGTGACGCAGCACCTAAATTAGCCTCGGGACGAAATTTGTGAAGTGGCATCTTGTATATTTCGTCCAAGGCTTCATGCACCCATTATGGTGGCTTCAAAGTCCTGAAATCATCACTTGTAACTCCGTTCTTCTTCCCCTTGCGCATGCCATCATCTCCATGCTTGTTCTTGCTCCAATGTTCATCCTTCTCCAAGCTAGGCCCTTCATTTGTAAGCAAAACAAATGTATCCAATTTAGGCAGCATCATATTCTCATGAACATTAGAATCATTACCAAGAAACGAAAGTACCTGGTAATTTAGTTGGCGTGCACGAGCTCTAGTAATTGGTCCAGTATGTATAGCAGCAGGGGCTGTGGGTGTAACAATTGTATTGATGTCCTCATCACATGATCAGGTTAATGTATCTATACCACCATTTAATGGCCGTTTTAAACCTGCTTTATATATTGAATGGGAGTTCGACATAAAAAATATATTTGCTTCCCATAATTTCGATGAACATAAAAAGGTTAAGGTTGCGGTTGGTTCTTTCACTGGTTATGCTTTGGTTTGGTGGAGTGAATATTGTCGGTTACACCCTGATTATATACCTACTACTTGGGATGATTTGAAACTTGCCATGCGACATACTTTCGTCCCTGCTTATTATACTCGTGACATGATTAAGAAGTTGCAACACTTAAAACAAGGTAGTGAAACTGTAACAAAATATTATGATGATTTACAAACTACCTTGTTGCATTCCTCTTTAGAAGAAAGTGAAGATGATTTTATGGATAGATTTTGGGGAGGATTAAACCGTGATATTCAAGAGATACTAATTCATGAAGAGTGTTATCCTATGGACCATTTGTTTCATCTTGCTTGCAAAGCTGAACAGGAAATAAAATGACGTGTTGGCCATGAGGAGAACAAGCGCACGGTGCACATTCCAAGAGTTGATATGATTGTTCCTTCAACTACTAGGCATACTATGACAACCACATCCGTTGTTGTCAGGACTACATCACCTCCACCATGTGACACATCGCCCCCGAGAGTGGCTACATCATCTGAGTTGATCATAAGAGGTAATGACAAAGGTACTGATCTTCCATCTCTACATGAGAATGATGAATGCCTTGTCAATTTGAATGCACCATCTGATGAGCTACCCACTACTTTGATCACACCACCTATTTTAGAGCACTACGTTGATAATTTGACTTTGCCATGTGATCAAACAACTAAAATACCAACAATTTTGAGTGCACCCATTGAATTAACTATTGATGCAAAAGAACCAATGTTTAATCATTTTGATATGACCTCTAATCTTGGTGATGATTCTGTGTTGAATGACTTATTGCATGTTTGCTTATTTAAGCATGTTGTAGCATGTAAATTTGATGCAAGTAAGGTTTATTCACCAATGTTGGGATGGTTTAATGATGAACATTGTCAATCTTTTGAAATGAATAAGAGCTTCACTTATATGTGCAAACTGAGTTGCAATATTTCATGCCTTCTACTTCTTGTGCTAATTTTTTGGCTTTAGATTTTATGAACTATGCAAGTTACTCATCTATTCATGTGTCATATATGCAAAAATCAAGGGAAGTAAAAATGGATGACATATACATATACAACATGTACACCTTGTCTCTTTTGTTAGCCACATTTCAGATTAAGCAACGCCGAGGACGGCTTTATTTTCAAGAAGGGGAGGATGATGAGGACATGACTACCTTGGATATGACCAAAAATATTGCATATATGCATATTTGTCAGGTGATTTCTAGTGCAAACTATTCAATAATCTATTTATGTTATCCAGAACAAAAATACTTCACACACTTTTGTGTTTTGTCTAATTGCAGGTGTATGGGACATTTGTACAATCCACATATGAAGATAAGGAAGAAAGAGATGTTTATTTGTTGTCCAAAAAGTTCTCTCACGTCACTTTTGGCCCGAGAGAAGATAGAGTCCAAGTGATGAGGACATCAATACCATTGTTACACCCACAGGCCCTGCTGCTATACATACTGGACCAATTACGAGAGCTCGCGCACGCCAACTAAATTACCAGGTACTTTCGTTTCTTGGTAATGATTCTAATGTTCATGAGAATATGATGCTGCCTAAATTGGATACATTTGTTTTGCTTACAAATGAAGGGCCTAGCTTGGAGAAGGATGAACATTGGAGCAAGAACAAGCATGGAGATGATGGCATGCGCAAGGGGAACAAGAACGGAGTTACAAGTGATGATTTCAGGACTTTGAAGCCACCATAATGGGTGCATGAAGCCTTGGACGAAATATACAAGATGCCACTTCATAAATTTCGTCCCGAGGCTATTTTAGGTGCTGCGTCACCTTATTATTGGGCCAGGCCCATGTAATTTCGAAATACATAAGTATAGGCTATTTTTAGAGTCCGTATGTGTGGGGAAACAAGATATAGGGTTGATTTCGGACCCCTCCACCAAGGGCCACGAAATTCCCCCCTCTTCCTCCATATATACAGCCCTTAGGGCATCGTTTAGACTTTGGGATTTGTTTAGTTAAAAGTTTGCCTCCTGCTGTCACTAACATTTTGCAGGAGTTCGCTGACGTTTTTCCACAAGACGTGCCACCGGGATTACCGCCTATTCGAGGGATTGAGCATCAGATTGACTTAATTCCCGGTGCTTCACTGCCAAACCGTGCACCATACCGTACCAATCCAGAGGAGACGAAGGAGATTATGCGTCAAGTACAAGAGCTTCTCGACAAAGGTTATATACGCGAATCCCTTAGTCCTTGTGCTGTTCCTATTATTCTAGTGCCGAAAAAGGATGGTACATCACGTATGTGTGTTGATTGTAGAGGCATTAATAATATTACTATTCGTTATCGTCATCCTATTCCTAGGCTAGATGATATGCTTGATGAATTGAGTGGCTCTACAATATTCTCCAAAGTTGATTTGCGTAGTGGCTACCATCAAATTCGTATGAAATTGGGAGATGAATGGAAAACAACATTTAAAACTAAGTTTGGATTATATGAGTGGTTAGTCATGCCTTTTGGGTTAACTAATGCACCTAGTGATAGAGGCAAAGGTGTCCCGTCTTTCGATGAGATGGTGGATTTCGCTTTGGTGGAAGTCGACTTTGACGATCCGACTACGAACGTGCGAGGACGTCGCGCCTTAGCAATCGCTAAACCAACTCCGAGAGGTTATTGACCACGCCGGAGCACGATCAACCTGACCACGAGGGTCTGTTTCCTGCGAGCAAACGAAGAACAAGCAAGAAACTAAGATTGCAATCTGGATATTGCGAATATAAGATGAAAGCTTTATTGATCAAGGTGGGGTTCTGTGACGCCTTTGTCTGGTCGTTGAACACAAACGAAGTACGCGAAGTTGCAGCTATGGCGAACTTTTAATCTAAACAAAACCCAAAGTCTAAACGATGCCCTAAGGGCTGTATATATGGAGGAAGAGGGGGGAATTTCGTGGCCCTTGGTGGAGGAGTCCGAAATCAACCCTATCTCTTTTTTCCCCACACATACGGACTCTAAAAATAGCCTATACTTATGTATTTCGAAATTACATGGGCCTGGCCCAATAATAAGGTGACGCAGCACCTAAAATAGCCTCGGGACGAAATTTATGAAGTGGCATCTTATATATTTCGTCCAAGGCTTCATGCACCCATTATGGTGGCTTCAAAGTCCTGAAATCATCACTTGTAACTCCGTTCTTGTTCCCCTTGCGCATGCCATCATCTCCATGCTTGTTCTTGCTCCAATGTTCATCCTTCTCCAAGCTAGGCCCTTCATTTGTAAGCAAAACAAATGTATCCAATTTAGGCAGCATCATATTCTCATGAACATTAGAATCATTACCAAGAAACGAAAGTACCTGGTAATTTAGTTGGCGTGCACGAGCTCTAGTAATTGGTCCAGTATGTATAGCAGCAGGGGCTGTGGGTGTAACAATTGTATTGATGTCCTCATCATCACGACTCAATCCTCATGGTTTATATATGCCTTTGCCTGTACCTAGTGTTCCTTGGGAGGATATATCTATGGACTTTGTTTTAGGTTTACCTCGAACAAAGAAGGGGAGGGATAGCATATTTGTTGTCGTGGATAGATTCTCGAAAATGGCACACTTTATACCATGTCATAAAAGCGATGATGCTGTTAATGTTGCTGATTTGTTCTTTCGTGAAATTATTCGCTTGCATGGTGTGCCAAATACTATTGTTTCAGATCGTGATACTAAATTTCTTAGCCACTTTTGGAGATGTTTATGGGCTAAGTTGGGGACTAAACTGCTTTTTAGTACTACTTGTCACCCCCAAACTGATGGACAAACTGAAGTAGTCAATAGAATGTTGTCTACTATGCTTAGGGCTGTTTTGAAGAATAATAAGAAAATGTGGGAGGAATGCTTGCCTCATATTGAATTTGCTTATAATCGTTCATTGCATTCTACTACTAAGATGTGCCCTTTTGAAGTTGTGTATGGTTTCCTACCTCGTGCACCTATTGATTTGTTACCTCTTCCATCTTCGGAGAAGGTTAATTTTGATGCTAAACAACGTGCTGAATTGATTTTAAAAATGCATGAGTTAACTAAGGAAAACATTGAGCGTATGAATGCTAAATATAAACTTGCTGGAGATAAGGGTAGAAAACATGTTGTGTTTGCACCTGGAGATCTTGTTTGGTTACATTTGCGTAAGGTTAGATTTCCTGATTTGCGCAAATCAAAGCTAATGCCACGTGCTGATGGTCCCTTTAAGGTGTTAGAGAAAATAAATGATAATGCATATAAACTTGAGCTGCCTACAGATTTTGGGGTTAGTCCCACTTTTAACATTACAGATTTGAAGCCTTATTTGGGTGAGGAAGATGAACTTCCGTCGAGGACGACTTCATTTCAAGAAGGGGAGGATGATGAGGACATCAATACAATTGTTACACCCACAGCCCCTGCTGCTATACATACTGGACCAATAACTAGAGCTCGTGCACGCCAACTAAATTACCAGGTACTTTCGTTTCTTGGTAACGATTCTAATGTTCATGAGAATATGATGCTGCCTAAATTGGATACATTTGTTTTCCTTACAAATGAAGGGCCTAGCTTGGAGAAGGATGAACATTGGAGCAAGAACAAGCATGGAGATGATGCCATGCGCAAGGGGAACAAGAACGGAGTTACAAGTGATGATTTCAGGACTTTGAAGCCACCATAATGGGTGCATGAAGCCTTGGACGAAATATACAAGATGCCACTTCACAAATTTCGTCCCGAGGCTATTATAGGTGCTGCGTCACCTTTTTATTGGGCCAGGCCCATGTAATTTCGAAATAGATAAGTATAGGCTATTTTTCGAGTCCGTATGTGTTGGGAAACAAGAGATAGGGTTGATTTCGGACCCCTCCACCAAGGGCCACGAAATTCCCCCTCTCCTCCTCCATATATACAGCCCTTAGGGCACCGTTTAGACTATGGGTTTTGTTTAGATTAAAAGTTCGCCATAGCTGCAACTTCGCGTACTTCGTTTGTGTTCAACGACCACACAAAGGCGTCACAGAACCCCACCTTGATCAATAAAGCTTTCATCTTATATTCGCAATATCCAGATTGCAATCTCAGTTTCTTGCTTGTTCTTCGTTTGCTCGCAGGAAACAGACCCTCGTGGTCAGGTTGATCGTGCTCCGGCATGGTCAATAACCTCTTGGAGTTGGTTTAGCGATTGCTAAGGCGCGACGTCCTCGCACGTTCGTAGTCGGATCGTCAAAGTCGACTTCCACCAAAGCGATATCCATCATCTCATCGAAAGACGGGACACCTTTGCCTCTATCATACAAGGCCAATGGGCCCAAGTGGAGGTGATGTAACACCTTTGGACTTGTAGTTTGACTCGGATTCTGCTGCAGCATCAGATTGTTTAGTCCACAACTCAACGCTCCGGACGAATTTGAAGGTGATTCCAATTGGGTTGGAAAGTGCACGAAATCTAGTTTCCAACAAAAAAGAATCACCCAATTTGATGTCCGTATGAAAAACTTGTGTGCGTTTTGAGTCAGGTATGTCTGTGCAGTCCGAATCTGAATCCAGAACGTGAGAGACTTGGACTCTATCTTCTCTTGGGCCCAAAGTGACGTGAGAGAACTTTTTGGACAGCAAATAAACATCTCTTTCTTCCTTATCTTCATATGTGGATTGTACAAATGTCCCATACACCTGCAATTAGACAAAACACAAAAGTGTGTGAAGTATTTTTGTTCTGGATAACATAAATAGATTATTGAATAGTTTGCACTAGAAATCACCTGACAAATATGCATATATGCAATATTTTTGGTCATATCCAAGGTAGTCATGTCCTCATCATCCTCCCCTTCTTGAAAATAAAGCCGTCCTCGGCGTTGCTTAATCTGAAATGTGGCTAACAAAAGAGACAAGGTGTACATGTTATATATGTATATGTCATCCATTTTTACTTCCCTTGATTTTTGCATATATGACACATGAATAGATGAGTAACTTGCATAGTTCATAAAATCTAAAGCCAAAAAATTAGCACAAGAAGTAGAAGGCATGAAA
>NW_021170878.1:0-1111 GCF_002162155.2 Triticum dicoccoides
GCAAAGTGGGCAAATACTTCTGTCTGCTGCAGTAGGTACTTCAGTCGCCCTTTCCCTTCTTGTTCTGTGATCAAAACCACGATGAGAATGCAATACACACCAAAGAATATCATATACAAGAATTGCAGAAATTAAACAAGGTCAGACCCACACTATCTATTCTTTCTTCATGGCAGAATATCATATACAAGCACGAATTTTGTTCACATTTATATAGCAACAAATATTTATACACTCATATAGCAGCACTAAGTATATTGCACTTAGAAGAAGATTTGCTTTTACATCCCACCCAACTTAACAATCTAGTAGAGTTGTGATTTATTAATATTGTCTTTCCTTTGCAGGTTCATGTCAAGTCGATCGAGGATTTCGCGCAGCTGGGTTGTTTTGATGAGAACCAAGACAAGCAGCAGCCCACCAAAGCTTCTTCTACCCAGCAGCAACCCACTAAACCCTTTTCTACCCAGCCGCAACCCGCTAAAGCTTCTTCCACCCAGCTACCGGCCAGAGGGCACCAAGGCCTCATCATTCACATATCTACCTCTGACCAGGACGGCAAACAGCATACTGTGGCCAAGATCAACTTCCTCAGCCTCTCAGGTTTGTGTTGCGATCCTCTCCTGCGTGCACCTTGTCGAGCACAGCACTGGCTCGCTGACCCTTTTCTACCTCCGCCCGAGGGAGTATGGAGGGAGTATTTATATATTGCACTGTAAACTTGCAGTTGTCTTGTTTCAAAAAAAAACTTGCAGTTGTGCAGACCTGTTGCCGAGGATCCGATGGAGCGCGACGATGTGGTCCTCCTCCTGCTGCGAGAAGCAGCCGCACTTGAGGTCGGGGCGGAGGTACTAGATCCACCAAGGCAGCAGCTCTTGCCGCAGCAGCAGCCGACGCCGTGGCGGTTGATGCGCAGCCGACGACGAGGGCGGCGGGGCGGCGGCGTCGGGAGAGGAGAGGGCGGCGTCGCGGGAGGCGGGGCGACGGACGGTGTCGGGACGGTGCGACGGCGGCGAGGCTTTCTGGGCTCTGGGGGAGAGGAGAGGGCGAGGGAGGGAGAGGGCGAGGGCGAGGGAAGGCGGGGACAGGGCGAGGGAGAGGGAAGGCGAGG
>NW_021170879.1:0-1027 GCF_002162155.2 Triticum dicoccoides
GGTGAAATGATGATACCATGCCAAGTTTCAACATTTTCAGAATTCATTTTGTAGTGCTTTTCAATTTCACAGTCATTTAGCTCTCAAAACAATTAGGTAAATGACCGAAAAACAACAAATGATGTCAGAACATGTTGGAAATTAATGACGTCGCTTTGAATGCTGCATACTAAACACAAAAGAAGTCCGGAGTTCAAATAAGTTTAAAAAACATTGAAGTGCCCGTGTAACAGATGAGTTCTCATCCAAAACCCTGATACTCCGAAAGAGTTTGTCCAGTTTGTACACGAAGTGCGTCCAGTTTTTGCCGTGACCCTCTCTACTCTTTCCCACATGCTATGCGGGTGAAATGATGATACCATGCCAAGTTTCAACATTTTCAGAATTCATTTTGTAGTGCTTTTCAATTTCACGGTCATTTAGCTCTCTAAACAATTAGGTAAATGACCGAAAAACAACAAATGATGTCAGAACATGTTGGAAATTAATGACGTCGCTTTGAATGCTGCATACTGAACACAAAAGAAGTCCGGAGTTCAAATAAGTTTAAAAAACATTGAAGTGCCCGTGTAACAGATGAGTTCTCGTCCAAAACCCTGATACTCCGAAAGAGTTTGTCCAGTTTGTACACGAAGTGCGTCCAGTTTTTGCTGTGACCCTCTCTGCTCTTTCGCACATGCTATGCGGGTGAAATGATGATACCATGCCAAGTTTCAACATTTTCAGATATCATTTTGTAGTGATTTTCAATTTCATGGTCATTTAGCTCTCTAAACAACTAGGTAAATGACCGAAAAACAACAAATGATGTCAGAACATGTTGGAAATTGATGATGTCGCTTTGAATGCTGCATACTGAGCACAAAAGAAGTCCGGAGTTCAAATAAATTTAAAAAACATTGAAGTGGCCGTGTAACAGATGAGTTCTCGTCCGAAACCCTGATACTCCGAAAGAGTTTGTCCAGTTTGTACACGAAGTGCGTCCAGTTTTTGCCGTGACCCTCTCTACTCTTTCGCACATGCTATG
>NW_021170880.1:0-2055 GCF_002162155.2 Triticum dicoccoides
TCATCTCAGCCTCATGCTTGATATGAAGCTCGGTGGCTAACAGAATCGTAGTTTCTGCTTTTATATCTAAGGTTTGAATAAGGGAAAGGAGTCGTTCCTTCTCCACCTTATACACTCCACCTAGATGCTTAGCCCACCCACGAAGGAAACTTCTGAGATGCCTAATCTTGTTCTGCCAGCGTTCAAGGGCATTCCTACCTCCTACATCTTTAGCCCATTCTCTGGCTACAAGATCCAAGAATCCTTCTCTTTCAAACCAAGCAAGCTCAAAAGAGAATAAATTCTTGTTGCCCAAATAGGTAGCCCCACCAGAATCGAGCAACAGAGGTGTGTGATCAGAAATCCCGCGAGATAGAGCCTGAACAGTTACAAAGGGAAACTACTGTTCCCAAGCAACACTAGCCAGAACCCGATCCAACTTCTCGAAAGTTGGATTTGGCAACGCGTTAGCCCAGGTGAACTTCCTACCTGAAAGCTCAATCTCTCTCAAATCTAAGCTTTCAATAATAGTATTAAACATAAATGACCATCTCCCATCAAAATTGTCATTATTCTTTTCATCGCGTCTTCTAATAATATTAAAATCACCCCCAACCAGAATTGGAAGCTGCTCAGACCCGCAGACTCTAACAAGATCAGCCAAAAAGTCAGGTTTGAACTCTGCCTGCGCTGCCCCGTACACCGCCACAAAAGCCCAGTCGAAACCATCATCTTTGGACCGCACCCTGAACTTAACAGCAAAATCCCCCATGACCACATTGCGAACTTCGAGAGAGTCACATCTAACACCAAGTAAGATTCCAGCCGACCTTCCTCTCGCTGGAAGACAATGCCAGTCAAACTCAATACCCCCCGACAACGTATTGAGAAATTGAGGTGAGAAATTTGCTCTGCCCGTTTCCGACAAGGGAATAAAGTCCAATCTATGCTCAATGGATGCCTCTGCAAGGAACCTCCTTTTAGCCAAGTCCTTAAGACCTCTGCTATTCCAAAAGATTCCTCTCATATCTCATCATGAATTTTTTTAGCCGTGCGGATCCTAGCGCTCCTACGGACCGCGGACATCGGATATATTTTGCGCTTCCACTTGCGCTTAGGGCTGGTCGGGCCCACCTGGTCCAAACTGCCCGTAACCGGGGACATAACTACTTCCAAACCGACATTCTCGTCCTCCTCCTCCGGTTCCTGGAGGGGTGGTGCGAGATCATCGCAAAAATTATCAGTTATTCGAACTCCCAAGGCATCAATCTCAGAATCGTTCATCGATTTGACAACAGCTAAGTCACGAATCATTTCTAAAGCCCTCTCGGCTTCTAGATCAAGCAAATCGTTAACAGAATTAGTAACTTCACCCTCATTACTACCAAGTGAAATTCCTAATTGGTTTGCCTTATCCACAATTTGATCATTCGAAAAATGCAAAATAGTATTGGAAGTATTTATGGACATACCAGTAGTGACCTGGACGTCACGAAGCTTTGCTGCCCTCACGGCACAGCGCTGCTGCATGTCGTCAACCTTCGGATAGCCCTGAAGCCGACAACTCATGCGTCGGCCCTCAGACGCCTAGTCCGAGATCCCGCCAAACAGAATAACCTCCTCCCTCGAGAATTTATCCGGAGAGCGACCGCCTGTCACTCCCCGAACATCCACCCGGTCGCCATGACCAGGTGAGAGCGCCGAGTCAGCCACTGGGGAGGCAAAGGCCACCTGCCTCCGCCCCCATCCGCTCCGGACCGCCTGTCAGGAGTGCACGTCGATGTCGCGAACGGGGTGCTCCCCTCGGGCACCGAAGGTGAAGAGGGCCTTGAGGCCGCCTGCCCCAAGCCCTCTCGCAGAGCCTGTCCAGCCGCCTGCAGTGTGGCCCGAGCAACAGGCATAGAAGGTGCGGAGGCCACCTGCCCCGGCCCCCCTACCGTAGGCCCGTCGTCTCTCCCGGTAAACTCATCGGGAAGAAGAGGAGAAGGGGTCTTCAAAGCACCCTGCCCCGAACCCCCAGATGGGATCGGACCACCCTCCTGCAACTCAGCCACATCACCGCAACCCTCCACACCC
>NW_021170881.1:0-970 GCF_002162155.2 Triticum dicoccoides
GTTGATGACAGAAACGTAAACGCATCCCAAGATTTGTTAATCGTGGAAATCACTCTGGGACCCCAAAACAGTGAGTAATAGTCCATGAAACGGGCCAGAATCGGCCAAAACTGCCAGCGTTGATGACCGACACGTAGACGCATCCCAGGGTTTGTTAATGGTGGTAATCACTCCGGGACCCCAAAACAGTGAGTAATAGTCCATGAAACCGGCCAGAATCGGCCAAAACTGCCAGTATTGATGACCGGCATGTAAGCGCACCCTTGGGTTGACTAACTATGGAAATCGCTTCGGGACCCCAAATCGGTGAGTAATAATCCAAGAGATGGGCCAGAATCGGCCAAAACTGCGAGTGTTGATGACCAACACGTAAACGCATCACAGGGTTTGTTAATCGTGGAAATCACTCTGGGACCCCAAAACAGTGAGTAATATCGATGAAACAGGCCAGAATCGGACAAAACTAGCAGTATTGATGACCGACACGTAAACACATCCCAGGGTTTGTTAATCGTGGAAATTACTTCGGGACCCAAAAACAATGAGTAATAGACCGTGAAACGGGCCAGAATAGGCCAAAACTGCCACTGTTGATGACCGAGATGTAAACGCATCCCAGGGTTTGTTGATAGTGGAAATCACTCTCCAACCCCAAAACAGTGCGTAATAGTCCATGAAACGGGCCAGAATCGGCCAAAACTGCCAGTGTTGGTGACCGACACGTAGACGCATCCCAGGGTTTGTTAATCGTGGTAATCACTCCTGGACCCCAAAACAGTGAGTAATAGTCCATGAAACGGGCCAGAATCGGCCAAAACTACCAGTGTTGATGATCGACAAGTAAACGCATCCCAAGATTTGTTAATCGTGGAAATCACTCTGGGACCCCAAAACAGTGAGTAATAGTCCGTGAAACGGGCCAGGATCGGCCAAAGCTGCCAGTGTTGATGACCGACACATAGACGCATCC
>NW_021170882.1:0-1333 GCF_002162155.2 Triticum dicoccoides
GATTTACATGTTTACAATATCCTGAGGAGAGACGAGTTGCTGCTGCTGTTTGTGCTTTCACTAGTTTTGCATGTGTATGGTGGTCTGAACATTGTAGATTATATCCTATTCCAACTACTTGGGCTGCTTTGAAAACTGCTATGCGTACGCGTTGGGTTCCACCATATTATCAACAAGAATTGCTTCAAAAATTGCAGCGTTTAAGACAAGGGAAAAATTCTGTAGAAGAATATTATCAGGAATTACAAACTGGCATGATTAGATGTGGTATTGTTGAGGAGAATGAAGCTATGCTTGCACGTTTTCTGGGTGGATTAAATAGAGAGATTCAGACCATTCTAGACTATAAGGAGTATACTAATATCACTCGTTTATTCCATCTTGCTTGTAAAGCTGAACGTGAAGTGCAGGATCGACAAGCATTGGGGCGAACTAACTTTTCTGCAGGCCGACCTTCATCATGGACACCACATGCATCTTCTACTTCAACTGCACCAGCACCTCCATCCGGTGCCACCTCCAGCCGTGATACAAGAAAACAGGCACAACCACCATTATCTTCCAAGAGCGCACCTGCGGGTCCTGCACAACGTTCTTCTTCTTCCATGGCATCAACAGGGCACACAAGTGATATTATTTGTCGTCGTTGTAAGGGAGGAGGTCATTATGCGAGGGAATGCAAATCTCCGCGTGTGATGATTGCTACCACGGATGGTGGATATGAGTCCGCTAGTGACTATGATGAGGAGACATTGGCTCTTATTACACGTGAAGAACATGGTGGAGATGATTCTGATCATGAGACGCAATACATGGCTCCTGAAGACGCTGACAGGTATGAATATTTAGTTGCTCAACGTGTTTTGAGTGTGCAGGTCACACAAGCTGAGCAAAATCAGAGGCACAATTTGTTCCATACCAAGGGAGTTGTGAAGGAACATTCTGTGCGCGTCATAATAGACGGAGGGAGCTGCAACAACTTGGCTAGCATGGAGATGGTGGAGAAGCTTTCTCTCACCACAAGACCACATCCACATCCTTACTACATCCAATGGTTCAACAACAGCGGCAAGGTTAAGGTAACACGTACTGTTCGTGTGCATTTTAGTATCTCTACATATGCTGATTATGTTGATTGTGATGTGGTACCTATGCAAGCATGTTCCTTATTACTTGGTAGACCATGGCAATTTGATA
Source organism: Triticum dicoccoides (assembly GCF_002162155.2). Classification (NCBI taxonomy): domain Eukaryota; kingdom Viridiplantae; phylum Streptophyta; class Magnoliopsida; order Poales; family Poaceae; genus Triticum; species Triticum dicoccoides. Next base: position 1,198 of record NW_021170882.1, read on the forward strand.
AAAATTCTGTACACCATGGTAGAAACAATCACTATACTCTTGTTCATAAGGATAAAAATATTACTTTGCTTCCTATGACTCCTGATTCCATTTTGAAAGATGATATTAATAGAGCTAATAAAGCACAACAGGAGAA
>NW_021170883.1:0-1086 GCF_002162155.2 Triticum dicoccoides
CTTTTCCGGTGACCAAAACAGGACTTCCCATATATAAATCTTTACCTCCGGACCATTCCGGAACTCCTCGTGACGTCCGGGATCTCATCCGGGACTCCGAACAACATTCGGTAACCACATACAAGCTTCCTTTATAACCCTAGCGTCATCGAACCTTAAGTGTGTAGACCCTACGGGTTCGGGAGACATGCAGACATGACCGAGACGTTCTCCGGTCAATAACCAACAGCGGGATCTGGATACCCATGTTGGCTCCCACATGTTCCACGATGATCTCATCGGATGAACCACGATGTCAAGGACTTAATCAATCCCGTATACAATTCCCTTTGTCTAGCGGTATTTTACTTGCCCGAGATTCGATCGTCGGTATACCGATACCTTGTTCAATCTCGTTACCGGCAAGTCTCTTTACTCGTTCCGTAACACATCATCCCGTGATCAACCCCTTGGTCACATTGTGCACATTATGATGATGTCCTACCGAGTGGGCCCAGAGATACCTTTCCGTTTACACGGAGTGACAAATCCCAGTCTCGATCCGCATAAAACAATAGATACTTTCGGAGATACCTGTAGTGCACCTTTATAGTCACCCAGTTACGTTGTGACGTTTGATACACCCAAAGCAATCCTACGGTATCCAGGAGTTACACGCTCTCATGGTCAAAGGAAGAGATACTTGACATTGGCAAAGCTCTAGCAAATGAACTACACGATCTTTTGTGCTAGTCTTAGGATTGGGTCTTGTCCATCACATCATTCTCCTAATGATGTGATCCCGTTATCAACGACATCCAATGTCCATAGCCAGGAAACCATGACTATATGTTGATCACAACGAGCTAGTCAACTAGAGGCTCACTAGGGACATATTGTGGTCTATGTATTCACACGTGTATTACGATTTCCGGATAATACAGTTATAGCATGAATAAAAGACAATTATCATGAACAAGGAAATATAATAATAACACTTTTATTATTGCCTCTAGGGCATATTTCCAACAGTCTCCCACTTGCACTAGAGTCAATAATCTAGTTCACATCGCCATGTGATTAACACTCACAGGTCACATCGCCATG
>NW_021170884.1:0-1253 GCF_002162155.2 Triticum dicoccoides
GGGTTTTGTTCGGTACACTCTGAGATGTAGATGCCTGAAAGATAAACATGTTGTTTGTCTACAAAAAAAACTTAATTACTATTATGGGCTAGTGATGATCATATGCACTAGTTACTAGTAGATGCTTTTTTATCCTCAGATTGGCGTCTAGTGTTCATAGAAATATATGATTATCTTTGTTGTATAAACTGACTGGCTGCCAAGTTACAACTTACTGGTGAAAGTTCATTTTTTTTATCAGTGGCATATGAGTGGCAGAAAAGTGGCTAGCCTCGTCTGCATATATGAGCATATAGATCAACAAAAAATAAACCCATTCGGCAAGAACATTTATGCACCTATTTACTAGAAGAATGAATAAATGAATGTCAGGGCTAGAGATCATTACTGTTTGTTATCCAGGAAATACAAAAGTTTGGATTGTTGAATGCATTCTGAATTCTAGCTATACAAAAGTTTTTTCCTTCTGAAATGTGTTTTCCTTCTTCTTCCTGTTTTGAGTAGTTTGCGTAAGTTTTCTGAAATGATGATGTATTTTTCTTAATTCAGCGAACCGTGAGATGGACTTAGAAGAAGAAACTGTCTCCTGATTGCAGTTGATTAATTAGTATATATGTTGTAGACTTGTAGCATACCTACCTCTATATGGTTTTATATTTCAACTTGATTTCTGAATATTCCAAACCACACGCAAAGTCCTTTCTTACAAGAAGAAGTTTCTCTTCATAACAGTGAACAAAACTACTGTCAATCAGCTCAGTTATAGTGCTGTTGGATTTTTTTTAATTGGCTTCTTGCAGTTTTGAAAATTCAGTTTATTCGGTTACTGAAAATTCAGTTAATTCAGTTAGGCACACAAATTTCAGAACTTTTGTGTGCCCTAGTACTTGGTGTTTGTAGAAAACCAGGAGTGTCAATGGGACTAGAATTCACTTGTTCTTATATGGGTTTGTAAAACTTGTTCATGTACTGAACTACTAATGCCTTGTGATGCTCTGAATTACTTGTGATGCCTCTGAATTACTTGTGATCACATTGAGAAAGACTTGTAAAGATGATGATCATCTTTAACAGAAAACAATTTGTGATGATTTTGCTAGTTTGCTGGGTTTTGTCTCCGACCATCGTGTCGTGATGATTTTGCAGGTACCCCGAGAGGCCCTTGAGTTTGCCGGAATGTCGATTAACTTCCGTTCCGGCAAATTCGGGTACTCCATATGTCCTATTTTCAGCAAAGGTCATGCTGAAATTTT
>NW_021170885.1:0-1353 GCF_002162155.2 Triticum dicoccoides
TGACATTTCCCCGAAGGGACAGACACAGGAACGAAGAAGGACACATGCCGGCCAGCCTAAGTGTTCCGGAGCAGCAGCAAGCTACCATGGCTCAGTGGAAACACTAGGAGACATTTCCCGGTAAGAGAGGCTACTAAGGATAAACAACTAGATAGCCAGATCCCACACATACCAAGCATTTCAATAACATACACACAATATGCTCGATATGTGCAAATACAACATGGCATCACAACATGACTCTACGACACAAGTAAATATTCAATAGGCTCCGAGGAGCGAGATATTACAAACATGGGTCTTATGACCCAACAATCAGAGCATACAAGTCAAAGCACATGCGGAAGCTTAACATGTCTGAGTACAGACATCTATAAATGAAAAAGGCTGAGAAGCCTGACTATCTACCAATCCTGCCGAGGCACAAGATCGTAGCTGAGGTAACAAGCTAAACGTCGAAGAAAGGGATGGTGGGGTTTAACTAGTGAGACTGGAGTCTCTCTGCAAAAACATAAAATAGGCAAACGTGAGTACAAATGTACCCATCAAGACTTACATCAAAACTATCTACATATGCATCATTATCAACAAAGGGATGGTGGGGTTTAACTGCAGCAAGCCAGCTTTGACTCGGTGGCTATCCTGAACTACGACTGCAAGTAACTCTTTTGAGGTGGCGCACACGAGTCCACATATTCACCATATCAATACACCACTATGGATCCGCTCCCGTCTCCCTACGAGAACGCCATCCATAGCACTCACGCTTATCTTGCGTATTTTAGAGTATCCACTTTCACTTGTCTATGAACTGATATAAGCAACCCAGAAGTCCTTTTCCGCGGACACGGCTATTCGAATAGATGATGTTAACCCTGCAGGGGTGTACTTCTTCACACACGCTCTCACCACTTACCGCCGTTTACACGACATGTACTCGGCAACCTTCAAACGGAAGCCCAACGTGGGTGTCGGCCACGGCCTACCTAAACACTCAAGTCTCTAGTCCAGGTTTATCGCCTATTCGGGTTCCATCCATGAGGAGATCCGGCCGGAGTTTCGCTCACAGCCCCAAACGATGTGAACAGGGTTCCCGAGACACCAAACGGGCGCCCGGTACACCGTGCCACGTGCCTACCGCATCACAGCCCACCCCTACGGTCAGCGCTGCGCACGGCCTCCAGCATACTACAAACACCAGAAACTACTTGCAACTCCTGGACAGAGGACAAGGGTGATTAAGAAGCCGAGAGGGTCCATTGGTTTCGGGCCCAATGCGTGGTAGTAGCTGAATCATGGATCACAAACACAGAACTCAGTTCCTGAGGACGGCTGCAATGAGACAACCCACCA
>NW_021170886.1:0-1209 GCF_002162155.2 Triticum dicoccoides
TGTATGTGTTGTTCCTACCTTGCTATGCCTGCTATGCTTAGAGTCGTGTCAGGTCTGGTTCATCTGGGTGATGGCTAGAGTGAAATGATTATGTCGGTAATGAGAGTGGTGTGGTGAACACGATTTGGTAAAGGTATCGATGAGAGGCCATGTAGGAGTACATGGTGGGTTGTTTCATTGAAGCCGACCTTAAGCACTGAGATCTGTATGCGTGATTTAAGATACAGCTACTACCATGCATTGGGCCCTGAAATATGACCCCGCTCGACTTCTTATTCACCCTAGCTCTCTGTCCAGGAGTTGCAAGTAGTTTCTGGTGTTTGTAGCCTACTGGAGGCCGTGGACAGCGCTGACCGTAGGGGTGGGCTGTGATGCGGTAGGTACGTGGCATGGTGTACCGAATACCCGTTAGGTATCTCGGGAACCCTGTTCACATCGTTCGGGGCGGTATGGGAAACCTCGGCCGGACTCCCTGCGGATGGAACCTGAATAGGCGATAAACCTGGACTAGAGGCTTAAGTGTTTAGGTAGGTCGTGGTCTACACCCACGTCGGCTTTCGCTTGAAGTCTGCCGAGCACATGTCGTGTGCAGACGCTAAGTGGTGGAAACATGTATGAAGAAGTACACCCCTGCAGGGTTATCATAATCTATTCGAATAGCCGCGTCCGCGGTAAAGGACTACTTGGTTGCCTATACAGTTCATAGACAAGTAAATGGAAACTACTAAAAGCCTCAAGATAAGTGTGAGTGTCGAGGATGGCTCTTCCGTAGGAAGACGGAGGCGAATCCTCGGTAGTGTATTGAATTGGTGAGTAGTGGACTCGTGTGCGCAAAACCATTTCAAGTTGGAGTATCGTAGGATAGTCTAGCCAAGAGTCAAAGCTGGCTTGCTGCAATAACTCCACCAACCCTTCTTGATAACATGCATGTATGTAGGATCTGATGTAAGTCTTGCTGAGTACCTTTGTACTCATGTTGCTATGTTCTACATTTTACAGAAGACGCTGCAACCCCTTCTGATGGGTTCTATGTAGACGTTGACATCAACGAGTAGGTTAAAGACCCAGGTGGTGACCCTGAGCTTGTGAAGGACCACGTAGTATAGTTAGGCTTTCCAAGCCTCTTTTATTTTACTAGTTGTCTGTACTCAGACAAGTTACTTCCGCTGCTGGTTTGTATGACTGTATGACTTGTATGTTGGGTCGTGA
>NW_021170887.1:0-1004 GCF_002162155.2 Triticum dicoccoides
ATCTTGGTTACCTTGACGAACCATTCGTCCTAGCGAAAGATGTCGCTCAGGTTTTCTATGTGAAGGACATGAGTAGCAAACCGAGGAAACGGAAAGATAAGAAAACGATCAGTACATCATGCGATGATCCAAAGCGCCACATTGTTCTTTCAGGGAAAAGAAACATCGTGGGAGTGGAGGACAAGACAGACATGTCAGAAGATTATAATATGTTTGCTGAAATTCCGCCCTTCAAAGTGAACACCGACCCAAGCATTAAGTTAAATGATGAGGATGCTCCATGGATACGGCACAATCGTAAGCAAGCAGGGACACAAGGGAAGAAATGATGTGTAATAATTTATTGTACCAAACTTTGTTGAATGGATCATGTGAATTATATTACCCATGATGTGTTTGGTGTCCATTTTCGAATGATTCGAGATACCACTGATGATACATGAAATTTGGTGTGATTTAGTCATACTCCTGCCTAGGCGTATAAAATTTTGAATTGAATTAGTTTTATTTTTCTGAATTTTTTGATATATTATTTGTATTTTTAACATTTTGAATTGAATTAGTTTTATTTTTCTTAATTTTTTGATATATTATTTGTATGTTTAGAATTTTGAATTGAATTAGTTTTATTTTTCTGAATTTTTTGATATAATATTTGTGTTTTTAACATATTGAATTGAATTAGTTTTATTTTTCTGAATTTTTTGATATATTATTTGTATTTTTAACATTTTGAATTGAATTAGTTTTATTTTTCTTAATTTTTTGATATATTATTTGTATTTTTAGAATTTTGAATTGAATTAGTTTTATTTTTCTGAATTTTTTGATATAATATTTGTGTTTTTAACATATTGAATTGAATTAGTTTTATTTTTCTGAATTTTTCGATATATTATTTGTATTTTTAAGATTTTGAAAAAGAAAAAGTATTTTAAAAATACCTTTAGTCGCGGTTGGCCTGCCCAACCGCGACTAAAGGTCGTTGCGCGCGGGAACGAAAA
>NW_021170888.1:0-2745 GCF_002162155.2 Triticum dicoccoides
TCTCTCTCTCTCTCTCTCTCTCTCTCTAGTAGAGATTATTATCGCGAGACAGGAAGAAGCAGACCTTACGAATCGCTGAGCCTCGAGAGTAAAAATCCAGGCGATTCCCTTCATGGCTTGCTGGCTCGCCCTCTCCAGGGTACATGTTTACTTTTTTCTTGCGTGTTTTGTTTCAGGCATGATTTTGATTGTTTTCTCTTTGAATCTTTGGAGTTAAGGACTCTTTAGATGCAATCCAATGGAACACAAGGATTGTTGCCTATTTACTTGACCTGATGCTTAGTAGCTACGCCAAGGCGTTGTATTCATGTGGTCACTGAATACTGTTGTTTCTGCTGGCTGTCTTAATTATTGTGTGTATTTCTGCCATAGGTTGCAAGGCTTCTTGCAACACGTGGATCAGCAAATTTGATTTACAGCAAGACATCGACGTCTTATGTTCCTTCTTTTAGGCTACATGCTGAATCTACTACTGAGGTTCCTACAAAAAAGAATCTACTATTGTAGGTATATATTGTTCAATGGGAATTTCATCGTCTTAGAATATTATAGTGCAGGCAGATAGTTGTTGGGGGTTGCAAGGTTTACTGCTCCATCCATGGACGATGTACATTGACATCTACAATGGAATCACAAGTTATCACTTTCAAAATGCCTTTTTTAAGGCTCTCGGTTTTTTCTAATTCTATTGCAACCATAAGCATTTATATTTTTCGGTATACATGAGCTTGCAATTCCTGTTGGAAATCACGATCTTCAAATTATGAGGTCTTACTGATTTATTATGTTTTAAATGTCACCAACACCTATTTGGGAAATGCTTACACCACGGTGCAACCAAGAGATGCCAATTATGTGTTGCATCCGCAGTTATGCATCGGCCTCTCCGGCTATAGTTAGTCTCTCTCTCTCTCTCTCTCTCTCTCTCTCTCTCTCTCTCTAGTAGAGATTATTATCGCGAGACAGGGAGAAGCAGACCTTACGAATCCCTGAGCCTCGAGAGTAAAAATCCAGGCGATTCCCTTCATGGCTTGCTGGCTCGCCCTCTCTAGGGTACATGTTTACTTTTTTATTGCGTGTTTTGTTTCAGGCATGATTTTGATTGTTTTGTCTTTGAATCTTTGGAGTTAAGGACTCTTTAGATGCAATCCAATGGAACACAAGGATTGTTGCCTATTTACTTGACCTGATGCTTAGTAGCTACGCCAAGGCGTTGTATTCATGTGGTCACTGAATACTGTTGTTTCTGCTGGCTGTCTTAATTATTGTGTGTATTTCTGCCATAGGTTGCAAGGCTTCTTGCAACACGTGGATCAGCAAATTTGATTTACAGCAAGACAGCGACGTCTTATGTTCCTTCTTTTAGGATACATGCTGAATCTACTACTGAGGTTCCTGCAAAAAAGAATCTACTATTGTAGGTATATATTGTTCAATGGGAATTTCATCGTCTTAGAATATTATAGTGCAGGCAGATAGTTGTTGGGGGTTGCAAGGTTAACTGCTCCATCCATGGACGATGTACATTGACATCTACAATGGAATCACAAGTTATCACTTTCAAAATGCCTTTTTTAAGGCTCTCGGTTTTTTCTAATTCTATTGCAACCATAAGCATTTATATTTTTCGGTATACATGAGCTTGCAATTCCTGTTGGAAATCACGATCTTCAAATTATGAGGTCTTACTGATTTATTATGTTTTAAATGTCACCAACACCTATTTGGGAAATGCTTACACCACGGTGCAACCAAGAGATGCCAATTATGTGTTGCATCCGCAGTTATGCATCGGCCTCTCCCGCTATAATTAGTCTCTCTCCCTCTCTCTCTCTCTCTCTCTCTAGTAGAGATTATTATCGCGAGACAGGAAGAAGCAGACCTTACGAATCGCTGAGCCTCGAGAGTAAAAATCCAAGCGATTCCCTTCATGGCTTGCTGGCTCGCCCTCTCCAGGGTACATGTTTACTTTTTTATTGCGTGTTTTGTTTCAGGCATGATTTTGATTGTTTTCTCTTTGAATCTTTGGAGTTAAGGACTCTTTAGATGCAATCCAATGGAACACAAGGATTGTTGCCTATTTACTTGACCTGATGCTTAGTAGCTACGCCAAGGCATTGTATTCATGTGGTCACTGAATACTGTTGTTTCTGCTGGCTGTCTTAATTATTGTGTGTATTTCTGCCATAGGTTGCAAGGCTTCTTGCAACACGTGGATCAGCAAATTTGATTTACAGCAAGACAGCGACGTCTTATGTTCCTTCTTTTAGGCTACATGCTGAATCTACTACTGAGGTTCCTACAAAAAAGAATCTACTATTGTAGGTATATATTGTTCAATGGGAATTTCATCGTCTTAGAATATTATAGTGCAGGCAGATAGTTGTTGGGGGTTGCAAGGTTAACTGCTCCATCCATGGACGATGTACATTGACATCTACAATGGAATCACAAGTTATCACTTTCAAAATGCCTTTTTTAAGGCTCTCGGTTTTTTCTAATTCTATTGCAACCATAAGCATTTATATTTTTCGGTATACATGAGCTTGCAATTCCTGTTGGAAATCACGATCTTCAAATTATGAGGTCTTACTGATTTATTATGTTTTAAATGTCACCAACACCTATTTGGGAAATGCTTACACCACGGTGCAACCAAGAGATGCCAATTATGTGTTGCATCCGCAGTTACGCATCGGCCTCTCCGGCTATAGTTAGTCTCTCTCTCTCTCTCTCTCTCTCTCT
>NW_021170889.1:0-1122 GCF_002162155.2 Triticum dicoccoides
GGGGCGATGTGTCACATGGTGGAGGTGATGTAGTCCTGACAACAACGGATGTGGTTGTCATAGTATGCCTAGTAGTTGAAGGAACAATCATATCAACTCTTGGAATGTGCACCGTGCGCTTGTTCTCGTGGCCAACACGTCGTTTTATTTCCTGTTCAGCTTTGCAAGCAAGATGAAACAAATGGTCCATAGGATAACACTCTTCATGAATTAGTATCTCTTGAATATCACGGTTTAATCCTCCCCAAAATCTATCCATAAAATCATCTTCACTTTCTTCTAAAGAGGAATGCAACAAGGTAGTTTGTAAATCATCATAATATTTTGTTACAGTTTCACTACCTTGTTTTAAGTGTTGCAACTTCTTAATCATGTCACGAGTATAATAAGCAGGGACGAAAGTATGTCGCATGGCAAGTTTCAAATCATACCAAGTAGTAGGTATATAATCAGGGTGTAACCGACAATATTCACTCCACCAAACACAAGCATAACCAGTGAAAGAACCAACCGCAACCTTAACCTTTTTATGTTCATTGAAATTATGGGAAGCAAATATATTTTTTATGTCGAACTCCCATTCAATATATAAAGCAGGTTTAAAATGGCCATTAAATGGTGGTATAGATACATTAACCTGATCATGTGCATTTGGATGTTTGTGCACCTCTCGTGACGGTTGTGGTATTTGCAAATGTGGTGGCACGTCTCCCGCGATCGACAAAGCCCATGAATTGACTCTGGATCCTGTCATGATTAGTAGAACAAGAAACAAAACCCAAAAATAATGTTCCTATAACTACTAGGATGTGGTGGTAAAACGGTCACAGTAAAGCAAATATCAATGTCTTACAAGTTCTTACCATGCAGCAGGCGGTGATCGGCAACCAGCGGTGTCAAGTAACTCCGAATATTGAGTAAAGCGATTGCCAGGGGAGCGTACGTATACACGGTGTAGAAATATGTGGAGCTGGGTTGGCTATATATGGTAGCAAAAGATTAGCAATAATCAATTCAAAGATGCAATGTTGAATAAACGCTCAACGACGGTACTGTGCTGGTCCTAGGCTAGACCGAACTAGAGACGCGAGCCTAGAACACTAATGAGGTCACGTCGTAGCA
>NW_021170890.1:0-896 GCF_002162155.2 Triticum dicoccoides
TTTTCTTCTAATCGTTCCGATTCTTTTCTTCTCTAAACCGTTCCGGTTTTCTAGATCAGTTTTTCGTTCGGATTTCTTCTCCGAAACCCTAGATCGGATTCGTTTTCTTCTCCGATTTAGTTGCCTTTTTACCGTTCGCCGGACCGTTCGTCCTAACGAACGTGATCACCGGATTCTTCTAGGTTAATGAACGTCCGTTCGTTTAACCGTTCGTCGTTCTCTTTTCTCGTCGGATTTATTCCGCGATTCTTCCGATCGTGATTTCAGATCCGATCTTCTTTCTAGTCTATCTTCTTGCTCGTTTATCGGAATCAGGTGATTCAAATGCCTGGAGTTTCGCCTCGAAACCGCCGTTCCGACTAACCAACTTAAACTAAGTTTTGTTACTGTAAAATTTTGACCTAGTTTCAACTTGTTAGAACCGAGTTGTTTTCTTTCGTCGTTTGACTTTCGATGCTTTATTTGATTCGATTCTTTTGCAACCAGGGTTCTTAAGTTGAACTCTCTGGTTAGATCTTTTATTCGAGATTTTCCTGTGCATTAGATGAGTACTTATTGTATGCTTGTTGTTTGTCTGCGATAGATTACCCGGATTGCGCCGCTTGTTACTTCGAAACCCTAGGACTCGCGGATCATCAGCAAGGCAAGTAACACTTGATCATATCTTTCCTACTACCCAGTTTTATTGCATTAGATCAAACCCTCAAACACTTGCATTGTTAGGATCTAATTAAATTGTGGGATGGGAAGTAGATGAGGTAGTACCTATTACCTGTTACTTATGAAACCTTGGGAGTTACTTCTACGTTTGCTTATTATGCTATGCTATGCTAGTAGACGTGGATTGGGTGAGTGAATATCCATGACAGATGTGAGATTGTTAATTAATGGCTTAT
>NW_021170891.1:0-1396 GCF_002162155.2 Triticum dicoccoides
CCTAGTGCACGGGGACGGCGGCTGGCAGCCTTTTTTTAGGGTTGCGACGGCTGGTAGTCAGGTGAGTAGGCGCAGGTGGATCCGATCCAGAAGTAACCTTTCCATCTAACGGGCCTACGTGGACTGCTTTCCTAGGCCTGGGCCTTTTCCCAACTTTGTGCGCTTGACTTCTACAGCCCCCCCTGAAAATCGATGGGGGTGGCCGAGCGATCGAGGGGTCTGGCCCCCGCTCGCCCCCCCACTGGCTCCGCCCCAGCAAGCCGGTGACTCTGCTGGCCATCGCGCGCCCTCTCGGTTGCCAAACGTTTTTCTCCCAGCCGTTTCGTGCCTCTAACATCTTTGGCCCTACACGCCTCGTTGTTCCACGGCTTCGCTGGTTGTCTGTCACCGGCTGCACACCACGCGCGCGAGCTGCACAAGATATGCATCCTGCCAGTACACCGAATGTGCGAGCCGCCGTCACACGAGCTCCATGCAGAAACTTTGCTCACATACTACATAAGGGGTAAAATGGTCTTTTCAGGTGACATTTAACACCGCTCAGGCTCAAAACGGATGAAAGTGTCATAAAGGGCAAAAACATTTAGAGTCGACGTTAGGTAGGGAAGAAAAAGTTTTCGGTGTCAAATAAGGAAACAACATTTAAGATAGTGTCAAATAAGGCATTCTTTCTTGAAGCAGGGCCAGGCAAATGGTTTGGGAACCTTCTAGAGGGTTCCCTCGACCGGTTTTTGTCATGTTTTCTTTCTTTTATTGGCTTTCGGTTTTTCTTGTTTTCTTCTTTTTCCTGTGTCTGTTTCTATTTCTTATATTTTTCCCTTTCTTTTTCTTATACCTTTTTTCTTCTTATTCTTTGTTTTATAAAATGTTCAAAATTCAGCATATATCCAAAAATATTAACTGTGTATTTCACAAAAATTCAGCATATATCCAAAAATGTTCTTTGTCTGTTTTAAAATTGAACGTAGTATATTTACAAGAATGTTCAATGGTTGATTTTTTTTGTATTTTTTTTCTGGATTTGTCACTGCATGGAGTTCACAGAAACTTGCACGATCAACTAACCACAAACGCTTAGTACCTCAACTAGGTAAGAACGCTTAATCGTCGTTTCAATGTTACGAGTTCAAGTCCTCATTTAAAGCGTTTTTTGTTCTTTTATTTTTAGTAGCGCTTCGCTATGACACCATCGAATGGGCCGTCCCATTTACTTCGCGCCTGCGCGAAAGCTGGTCCTTTTGACGCTAGCGAGCGTCAGCTGGGGGGGTGGGGGCATTTCCTGTTTGGCGCTGCAGGCGCCCGTTACAGTGCAATTTGCAAACGGGCGCATGCAGCAGCCCAAACTGGGCCGGCCCATTCTATTTCTTCCTTCTTGTTTTTCCGTCTTTTTCGAAAG
>NW_021170892.1:0-3039 GCF_002162155.2 Triticum dicoccoides
AAAAAATTCTCACATGTTTAAAAAAATATCAGGAGGTCACCACGACCTCGACAAGGAGGCGAATGCTCTATGGGTGCATGCATGCGTGTATGGTGATATAAGCATCACCTACAATATGTCAATATCTCAAAGAGCCAAAAGTACAATTACAAAATCAGCCAATATATGTAACCACGGTGTGTTGTGTCTACCGAATAAAACAAGTTTCATGTGAAATTCATTTGTTTCCTCCCTTTCTCCATAGAAATCAAATGTCTCCTGTGAAGCACTACGATTTTCTTTGAACAACGAGGAGGATTGACATTACCAAGAGCTACCCAAGCATAGTTCAGATAGCTAACCCACATGCTGCATGTGATTTCTCAAAACAAACAATTCTGAAAGTTGATTTGGAATCTCTACCGTTGCACTGAAGACGTCTTGCTTTTTACACTCTCAAATGTTATACATATGTTGCTTGAAAACTTATTTTGGGTAAGTCAATTTTTCAGGCCATTAGATTAAGATGCAATGGCTTTTGAGTTTAAACGTGGTTTCAATGGTGATACAAAAAAGAGATAAGTACATATTTTGTCCCTCAGCTTCTTGAGCTAGTGTAGTTTTGATCATCTAACTTCAAAACGGGCCGAATTGAGCCCTAAACTCTTCTACCAGACACATCTACACACCCTAAGGGGTATCAATCCTGAGTTGGACTCATATTTGACCGGTGGTAACAATGGTGAAGGGGAAGGTCAGGGCTACGAGACGGGAAATGGAAATGTTGTTTTCGAACAAAAAAAGTGTCACATGTCAATGTCTAGAATGATGATTTTGAATGACAAGTTCATGTTCTTCAATGCCAATGGTGACTCCCTGTCGGACCATCTTGTGGTTTGTAATCTTCATGGGCCTGGGCCCTTAGATGGGCTATATGTCATTGTGGGCCTCCATGGTGGGCATTCCCTCGTCATAATCGGCTCAGTGTTAGGTGCTTTAGCCATTTTCCATTTTATTTCTTTTATTTCCCAAAAAAATTCATCTTTTATTTGTCATATTTTGTATTCCTCAAAAACTAAAATCACATTTTCCTTCTCTCAGTTTTTATCACGTTTTCCCATCCTCAAATAAAATATCATGTTTTCTTTTTGTTTTAACAATTTTCTTTTTTTGTTATTTGTAAGTTTTTTCGCTTTTATGCTGTTTTTTGAAAAAAATGTATTCCATCGATATTCTGTTTTTGCTTTCCTTTTATGTTTTTCTGATCTTTTCTTTTCTTGGACAATTTAAAAAAGCATGAATTATTTTTTGAAAACGTGAATGTTTTACAAATTTCACAAATATTTTCTAAAAGTTGTGAGCATTAAAAAACTAGAAAAATCCTGTAAATTCATGAATAATTTTGAAAAGTTGTACTTTATTTATCAATCCATAAATGGTTTTCAAAATTCACAAAAATGTAATAGTTTTTCCAGAGCGAGCAGACACTGGCTGTTTTTTCTTTTGAGGATCAAAGCGACCAACACTGTCATACGGCAAGGTTACAATCATCAGAGAACCTAATCTTGCTAAGCTAAGGCGGGACAGCCGCCAGAAAGAAAAAATCGCCTTGACTTGTCGCCAGGGCAGCGAGCCTCTGGGCCATCATGTTCTGATCCCTTCTCACCCAACCAAACTGAATGGACCTGAACGAGCTTAGTGAAGCACGAATATCAGCAATGATTGCAAACACGCTAGACTGATTGGGTGTGTTCCGATCCAACGCCTTAACCAAGGAGAGGCAGTCCAGGTCCACCTGCACGACGCCGTTAAAATATTTACAAAGTTGTTGTAGGCCTGTCAGAACTTCCCCCCTTCCTCCGCAGAATAGCAGGGACCGATGCTGACTAGTTGCTCGCGCGCCTATGCTGGCCACCGTTCGCGTTGGGCCACTGGGCCATGCTGAGTTGCTGGTTCACATCACATGGCCCGAATCATAGGGGTATGCTTTTTCACAAACCGACATTCTTATGCCCCCCCCCCCCAAAGCTACTCCCTCCGTTCGGAATTACTTGTCTCAGAAATGGATGTCTCTAAAACCAAAATACGTCTAGATACATCCATTTCTGCCACAAGTAATTCCGAACAGAGGAAGTATATCTTGCATATGCAGGAAGTAGCCTGGCCTCGACAAGCTTTGGGAAGGTTCTATAGACTGGTACGGACCAGTTTTAAAACTTTGCACGCCCTTATTTTATTTTTCTGTTTTCTTTATTGGTTTTCTTTCATTTTTATTATTCTTTGAAATACATGTCTATTTTTCTAATACAAGTTGTACATTTTTTGTATACATGTGGAACATTTTTTGATACATGTTTAACACTTTTAAAATACATAACAAACATCTCTTCAAATACATGCTTGAAGATTCCTCTGAATACATTTTAAAATGTCATGAACATATTTTTTAAACATGTGAACATGTGTTTTAAAATGACATGCACCTTTTGGTACTAAACATTTTTATAAATTATGTGGACATTTGTTTTACATTCAAAATGCACAAAAATTACAAATTTCACAAACATTATTTTCGAATGCTTGGAACATTTTTTAAAATTGAACTAAACTAATTTTGGAAAAACATATATTTGTTTTTTTATTTTTCTTTTAAAAGGAACAAAACAAACGAGTTGAACAAACATTTCTAACAAGTAGTAACAATTACTGTGCAAGCGGTTGTTATGGGCGCAAGACAGGGACCACCTAAAGGGGCCATAGGGTGGTACGGGCATAGCAAATGCCCCCTCCCCCGGCATGGTATGGGTTGGCGCATGTATGGATGGGGCACCTTGTTATTTTTCGTTTTTCGAATTTTCTTTTTGAATTAAAAAAATGTTGAAGAAGTTCTATAAAATGTCCATGTTTAAAAAAATTGAATTTCCAAAAATATCATGATTTTGAACAATGTTTCTGGATTTCAAAAAATGTTCATGCATTTGAAAATTGTTCTTGCGTTTCAAAATATGTTCACCAATTCTCAACAAACTAGAGTTTAAAAATCTTTGCAGTTAAAAAAAA
>NW_021170893.1:0-1674 GCF_002162155.2 Triticum dicoccoides
GCCCACTCGGTAGGACATCATCATATGCGCAATGTGACCAAGGATTTGATCACGGGATGATGTGTTACGGAACGAGTAAAGTGACTTGCCGATAACGAGATTGAACAAGGTATTGGATACCGACGATCGAATCTCGGGCAAGTAAAATACCGCTAGACAAAGGGAATTGAATACGGGATTGATTAAGTCCTTGACATCGTGTTTCATCCGATGAGATCATCGTGGAACATGTGGGAGCCAACATGGGTATCCAGATCCCGCTGTTGGTTATTGACCGGAGAACGTCTCGGTCATGTCTACATGTCTCCCGAACCCGTAGGGTCTACACACTTAAGGTTCGATGACGCTAGGGTTATAAAGGAAGCTTGTATGTGGTTACCGAATGTTGTTCGGAGTCCCGGATGAGATCCCGGACGTCACGAGGAGTTCCGGAATGGTCCGGAGGTAAAGATTTATATATAGGAAGTCTTGTTTCGGCCATCGGGACAAGTTTCGGGGTCATCGGTATTGTACCGGGACCACCGGAAGGGTCCCGGGGGCCCACCGGGTGGGGCCACCTGCCCCGGGGGCCACATGGGCTGTCGGGGGTGCGCCTTGGCCTACATGAGCCAAGAGCACCAGCCCCAAGAGGCCCATGCGCAAGGAAACTTGGAGAGGGAAGAGTCCTAAAGGGGGAAGGCACCTCCGAGGTGCCTTGGGGAGGATGGACTCCTCCCCATCCTTAGCCGCACCCCTTCCTTGGAGGAGGGGGCAAGGCTGCGCCCTCCCCTCTCCCTTGGCCCTATATATAGTGGGGAAAAGGAGGAGCAATCATACCTAAGGCCTTTGGTTGCCTCCCTCTCCCTCCCGTGACACATCTCCTCTCCCGTAGGTGCTTAGCGAAGCCCTGCAGGATTGCCACGCTCCTCCATCACCATCACGCCGTTGTGCTGCTGCTGGATGGAGTCTTCCTCAACCTCTCCCTCTCTCCTTGCTGGATCAAGGCGTGGGAGACATCGTCGAGCTGTACGTGTGTTGAACGCGGAGGTGCCGTCCGTTCGGCACTTGATCATCGGTGATCTGAATCACGACGAGTACGACTCCATCAACCCCGTTCACTTGAACGCTTCCGCTTAGCGATCTACAAGGGTATGTAGATGCACTCTCCTTTCTACTCGTTGCTGGTCTCTCCATAGATAGATCTTGGTGTTGCGTAGGAAATTTTTTGAATTTCTGCTACGTTCCCCAACAGTGGTATCAGAGCTAGGTCTATTGCGTAGATTCTATGCACGAGTAGAACACAAAGTAGTTGTGGGCGTTGATGTTGTTCAATATGCTTACCGTTACTAGTCCAATCTTGTTTCGACGGTATTGTGGGATGAAGCGGCCCGGACCGACCTTACACGTACTCTTACGTGAGACAGGTTCCACCGATTGACATGCACTTGGTGCATAAGGTGGCTAGCGGGTGCCAGTCTCTCCCACTTTAGTCGGAACGGATTCGATGAAAAGGGTCCTTATGAAGGGTAAATAGCAATTGGCATATCACGTTGTGGTCTTGCGTAGGTAAGAAACGTTCTTGCTAGAAACCCATAGCAGCCACGTAAAACATGCAACAACAATTAGAGGACGTCTAACTTGTTTTTGCAGGGTATGCTATGTGATGTGATATGGCCAAAAGGATGTGATGAATGA
>NW_021170894.1:0-990 GCF_002162155.2 Triticum dicoccoides
AGAGGACGGACGGAGATATACTCAAAGAGCACAACTCATGTTTCACGCGTTGGTTCAAGCAGAAGCTTCTGTCGTACCCTTTACATGAGGATTCTTCCGCGGAAGAACAACTCATATTCGCCTTGTCACAGGGCGCCGAGCACAACCTGATGACCTATGAGGCGTACGATATCAACGGCTACACATTCTACACCGAGGACAAGGACATGAAGAGCGATGGTTATCAGAACTCCGGGGTAACGATGGAATCCTACACCGGTAACGACAAGGACAGATACTACGGAAGGATCGAGGAGATCTGGGAGCTGAGCTACGCTGGAGAGAAGGTCCCGATGTTCCGTGTCAGATGGGCCAAAAACGTCATAAAAGAAGACCGGTATTTCACCACCATGGTTATACCCGAAGCCAAATCCAAGACCGCGGGCGCAAACATCACCGCGAAAAATGAGCCATGGGTACTGGCTTCCCAAGTGGACCAATGCTTCTTCATTACCGACCCGCCAAAGCCCAGTCGTGTTGTCGTGAGGAGAGGCAAAAGGAAGATCATCGGAATGGATGGAGTAGCCAATGAGCAAGACTTCGACAAGTACGGCGACCCGAAGATCGAAAATGACGACGACGATGAAGTAGCAGCACACACCACAAGAAGAAGCAGGACCACCCTACCTAAAGGACGTCCGTTCCACAGAAGAACTCCGTTTGCGAAAAAGAAGGGCAAGAAGATTGTGAACAGATAGCTAGCTAAGACCGATTGTATTTAAATCGTAGTCTTCATTTCTCGATTGTATTTCATGGGCACCTTTTGATATCATGAATATTTTTAAATTTCATGGGCACTTTTTGAATTCATGAGGACACTTGATCTCGATTCCCCCTCCATCTCGATCTCGATCCCCCTCCATCTCGATCGCACCCGCACCCTCCCCCGCTAGCTCCACCCATCGCAACCCTCCCCCGCTCCACCGCCGGAGCACCCGGCCCCCCGCACCC
>NW_021170895.1:0-1295 GCF_002162155.2 Triticum dicoccoides
ATTGTTCCTCAAGGATTTCTTTCCACCTTGGTGGCGAAACCTACTCTTACGGATCAAATCATTGCTGCCCAGAAGCGAGATAAGGGAATAGCTAAGATCAAGGAGAACATTGCTAGCGGAGGTGCTAGTTGTTTCTCCACAAATGATCGTGGTGTTGTGTACTTTGAGAACCGTCTAGTGGTTCCCAAGAACCAGCATCTACGGCAGTTGATCCTTAAGGAGGCTCATGAATCTCCTCTCACTATTCATCCCGGTAGTACTAAGATGTATCAGGACCTACGCCAGAGGTTCTGGTGGACTAGGATGAAGAGAGAAATTGCTCAGTATATTGCTAATTGCGACGTCTGTCGTCGTGTAAAAGCAGAGCACCAACGGCCTGCTGGCACCCTTCAACCCTTAGCTATTCCTGAATGGAAATGGGATAAAATTGGTATGGATTTCATTACCGGTTTTCCCAGGACTAAGAGAGGGAATAATGCTATCTTCGTCGTGGTCGATCGTCTTTCCAAAGTAGCCCATTTCTTACCTGTTCGTGAGAGTATAACCGCTAGTCAGCTGGCAGACTTATACATCTCCCGAATAGTGTCCCTCCATGGTGTTCCTTTGGAAATTAACTCGGATCGAGGAAGTCTTTTCACCTCTCGATTTTGGGAAAGTTTCCAGAATGCTATGGGAACCCGTCTCTCCTTTAGCACTGCTTTCCACCCTCAGTCGAGCGGTCAAGTGGAACGCGTCAACCAAATTCTAGAAGACATGCTTCGAGCCTCTGTTATCTCATTCGGAATGGATTGGGAGAAGTGCCTTCCATTTGCCGAATTCGCTTATAACAACAGCTATCAATCTAGCTTGGGTAAAGCCCCTTTTGAAGTTCTCTATGGACGACGATGTCGAACACCCCTTAACTGGTCAGAGACCGGGGAAAGACAATTCTTTGGCCCGGATATGATTCAGGAAGCAGAAGAACAAGTTCGCATCGTTCGTGAAAAGTTGAAAACAGCCCAATCTCGTCAAAAGAGTCAATATGACCGAAAACATAAGGCTATGACTTTCGAGGTTGACGAGAAGGCTTATCTTCGGGTCACCCCTCTGAAGGGAACCCATCGTTTCGGTATCAAAGGCAAATTGGCTCCTCGTTACATTGGACCTTTTCGCATTCTCGCCAAACGAGGAGAAGTTGCCTACCAGTTGGAACTACCTCCGCATCTCTCCAGAGTCCACGATGTCTTCCACGTTTCCCAACTCAGGCGTTGCTTCTCGGATCCTGTCCGTGAAGTGGACCACGAAACGCTTGATCT
>NW_021170896.1:0-2516 GCF_002162155.2 Triticum dicoccoides
TACTCCTCGGAGGCAGAACCTGTCGCAAAGGACACCGATACACAACCATCACCAAACAATGTGCAACAATATGATGCATGCATGAAACATGGCAATATGAGTGTGTTGGGCTAATGCAACTAAAACCAGAAGGGTTTGAACAAATTTGAATCAAGGATTCAAATTTCAAATTCAAATATGGCCTTTTAAAGTGCTTTTCCTTGTTCTGCTTGAAACATCAATTTAACTTGTTTGATCATGCATGAAAATAGTACAGATGGATAGATTGGATTTTTCTGATCATTTTTCATATATAATTTGTCCAATTTGGAGTTACAGAATAAAAGTTATGAATTTTTGAAGTTTAAATAATATTCTGGAATTTCCTGATTTAAATTAAATCCAGAAAATCAATTACTGCGTCAGCCTGACGTCAGTGTGACGTCAGCAGGTCAACGGAACAGGTCTGGGTCAAACCTGACAGTGGGTCCCGCATGCCAGGGTGGTTATTTTAATTAAGATTTAATTAAAACTAATCCTGTATAATTAACAGGGCTGGGCCCCACCTGTCATTGACTCAGGGGAGTCAACCAGGGCCCACCCGTGGTCAAAGTCAGAGTCAAACACGCCGGCGTCTAGCCGCCGGCGAGCCCGACGCGGCGGCGGGAGTGCTTTTTGCCATTCCGGCAACCAAATGGACGGCGGAAGGCATCTACGTGTTGCTGAGGTTGAGCCGCGACTATTGGTGGTGGTGGTTGGGCTCGGGGTGGCCGGAGTTGGCGCCGGCGGCGACTTTGGCGGCCGCCGGAGTTCGGTTGAAGATGAACTCGTGGCTAGAGTGTGCGGTGAGGCTCGTGGAGTGGCTAGCTAGGTGTTGTGGGACTCGGTGAGTAAGATGGACACCATCTTGTGGCCGGAGTGTGGCCGGAAGCACGTCGGCGACGAGGTCCGCGACGGCGCGTGCGGGTGAGCTTGGTGTGCTCGCTGTGGTGCACGAGAGAGAGAAAGAGAGGAAGGGAAGTTAGCCCAGCTCACTGCGGTCTTGATGGAGAGGACGGCGTGGTCGGGGACGAGCTGCTGCGGCGGCGACGGCGAAGGGGATCTCCGGCGATGGCGGTTCGGGCGAGGTTGGTGCGGCGGCTTCGGGGCACGCGAGTGCTCGGGGCTCGACTAGCTCGAAGAAGTGGAGGACGGCGGAGCTTCTGGACACGGTGGCGCGGCGTGGAGACGAAGGGGAGCACGGCTACGACGGAGGTGCGGCGACGGTGGCGTCGGCCATGGCGTGGGAGCGCGAGGGAGAGGAACTGGGGGCGAATGGAGGTGTCCAGGAGGGTCGGGGCGCGATGTGGAGCTCGTCCAGGCCATCAGGGCGGCGAGAGGGGGAGGCAGGGCGGCGTGCAGCTGCGTGGCGAGCTGCGGTGCCGCCGCCGAGCACCTTGGCTGCCTGCCTGGCGAGCCAAGCAGCTCGCTGGAGCGGTGGCCGGGCTGGGCCGGCCAGGTGGGCTGGCTGGTGGGCCTGCTGTGGTGCCAGGTAAGTTTTCCCCTTTTTTTCTGTTTCTGTTTTTATTTAATAAATCTGCAACTTTGTTGAATTTAATAAAATACCTAGGCAACTTCAAAAATCACCAAACTATTTCTAGCCCATAGTTGGATTATTTCCAACATGAAACATTTTAGTTTGGAGATATTTGAGCATTTAAATATTTTATATAATTTTAAATGCCCAAATTCAAATATTTATGATTTAATTCAAAAACCCTAAGATGGCCTAGGAAAATGTGCACCACTTTTGGCAGAGGTTCTGAACCAAGACAAAAATGATGGGCATTTTAGAAGGGCATTTCAGGTTCATTGGAAAGTTTTTTTTAGTAAACCCTAGTTGGTTTCAGAGGGGACTGGGGGTTCTGTCATCCCCATTTCAAGTTTCTGATGAAAAAGTAGACATGATGCAACACTCTAATGCATGGCTAACTAGGATGTGACAACTCACCCCCACTCAAAAGAATCTCGTCCCGAGATTTGGGTTCCTCCGGGAAGAAGGCGGGATACTCGAGTCGAAGACGATCCTCCCTTTCCCAAGTTGCTTCATCCTCAGAATGGTGCGACCATTGAACTTTGAGAAACTTGATATTCTGACGTCGGGTGGTACGTTCGGCCTGATCGAGGATACGAATGGGGTACTCTCGATATGTAAGATTATCTTGGAGATCAAGCGTTTCGTGGTCCACTTCACGGATAGGATCCGAGAAGCAACGCCTGAGTTGAGAAACATGGAAGACATCGTGGACTCTGGAGAGATGCGGAGGTAGTTCCAACTGGTAGGCAACTTCTCCTCGTTTGGCAAGAATGCGAAAAGGTCCAATGTAACGAGGAGCCAATTTGCCTTTGATACCGAAACGATGGGTTCCCTTCAGAGGGGTGACCCGAAGATAAGCCTTCTCGTCAACCTCGAAAGTCATAGCCTTATGTTTTCGGTCATATTGACTCTTTTGACGAGATTGAGCTGTTTTCAACTTTTCACGAACGATACGAACTTG
>NW_021170897.1:0-881 GCF_002162155.2 Triticum dicoccoides
CAACGGCCTGCTGCCACCCTTCAACCCTTAGCTATTCCTGAATGGAAATGGGATAAAATTGGTATGGATTTCATTACCGGTTTTCCCAGGACCAAGAGAGGGAATAATGCTATTTTCGTCGTGGTCGATCGTCTTTCCAAAGTAGCCCATTTCTTACCTGTTCGTGAGAGTATAACCGCTAGTCAGCTGGCAGACTTATACATCTCCCGAATAGTGTCTCTCCATGGTGTTCCTTTGGAAATTAACTCGGATCGAGGAAGTCTTTTCACCTCTCGATTTTGGGAAAGTTTCCAGAATGCTATGGGAACCCGTCTCTCCTTTAGCACCGCTTTCCACCCTCAGTCAAGTGGTCAAGTGGAACGCGTCAACCAAATTCTAGAAGACATGCTTCGAGCCTCTGTTATCTCATTCGGGATGGACTGGGAGAAGTGCCTTCCATTTCCCGAATTCGCTTACAACAACAGCTATCAATCTAGCTTGGGTAAAGCCCCTTTTGAAGTTCTCTATGGACGACGGTGTCGAACACCCCTTAACTGGTCAGAGACCGGGGAAAGACAATTCTTTGGCCCGGATATGATTCAGGAAGCAGAAGAACAAGTTCGTATCGTTCGTGAAAAGTTGAAAACAGCCCAATCTCGTCAAAAGAGTCAATATGACCGAAAACATAAGGCTATGACTTTCGAGGTTGACGAGAAGGCTTATCTTCGGGTCACCCCTCTGAAGGGAACCCATCGTTTCGGTATCAAAGGCAAATTGGCTCCTCGTTACATTGGACCTTTTCGCATTCTCGCCAAACGAGGAGAAGTTGCCTACCAGTTGGAACTACCTCCGCACCTCTCCAGAGTCCACGATGTCTTCCACGTTTCTCAACTCAGGCGTTG
>NW_021170898.1:0-1284 GCF_002162155.2 Triticum dicoccoides
TGTTTGTGATCCATGATTCAGCTACTACCACGCATTGGGCCCGAAACCAATGGACCCTCTCGGCTTCTTAATCACCCTTGTCCTCTGTCCAGGAGTTGCAAGTAGTTTCTGGTGTTTGTAGTATGCTAGAGGCCGTGGACAGCGCTGACCGTAGGGGTGGGCTGTGATGCGGTAGGCACGTGGCCGGGTAAACCGGGCACCCGTTTGGTGTCACGGAACCCTGTACACATCGTTTGGGGCTGTGAGCGAAACTCCGGCCGGATCTCCTCATGGATGGAACCCGAATAGGCGATAAACCTGGACTAGAGACTTGAGTGTTTAGGCAGGCCGTGGCCGACACCCACGTTGGGCTTCCGCTTGAAGGTTGCCGAGTACATGTCGTGTAAACGGTGGTAAGTGGTGAGAGCGTGTGTGAAGAAGTACACCCCTGCAGGGTTAACATCATCTATTCGAATAGCCGTGTCCATGGAAAAGGACTTCTGGGTTGCTTATATCAGTTCATAGACAAGTGAAAGTGGATACTCTAAAATACGCAAGATAAGCGTGAGTGCTATGGATGGCGTTCTCGTAGGGAGACGGGAACGGATCCATAGTGGTGTATTGATATGGTGAATATGTGGACTCGTGTGCGCCACCTCAAAGAGTTACATTGCAGTCGTAGTTTAGGATAGCCACCGAGTCAAAGCTGGCTTGCTGCAGTTAACCCCCACCATCCCTTTGTTGATAATGATGCATATGTAGATAGTTCTGATGTAAGTCTTGCTGGGTACATTTGTACTCACGTTTGCCTATTTTATGTTTTTGCAGAGAGACTTCAGTCTCACTAGTATTTCTGCGTGGTCTTCGACGTTTAGCTTGTTACCTCAGCTACGATCTTGTGCCCTCGGCAGGATCTGATATATAGTCAGGCTTCTCAGCCTTTTTCATTTATAGATGTCTGTACTCAGACATGATAGCTTCCGCTTGTGTTTTGACTTGTATGCTCTGATTGTTGGGTCATGAGACCCATGATTGTAATATCTCGCTCCTCGGAGCCTATTGCATAGATTACTTGAGTCATAGAGTCATGTTGTGATGCCATGTTGTATTTGCACATATCGAGCATATTGTGTGTATGTTATTGAAATGCTTGGTATGTGTGGGATCTGACCATCTAGTTGTTTATCTTTAGTAGCCTCTCTTACGGGGAAATGTCTCCTAGTGTTTCCACCGAGCCATGGTAGCTTGCTACTGCTCCGGAACACTTAGGCTGGCCGGCATGTGTCCTTCTTCGTTCCTGTGTCT